>NW_017670830.1:383725-418570 GCF_001879085.1 Nicotiana attenuata | reverse complement strand
GGGGGGGGGGGGGGGGGGGGGGGGGTGGGACTTAAAATTTCACTCAAAATTTTTATTTCCCTCCATTTTCCATTCACCCACTTTTTAAGTATTTAATATACTTAAATACATAAAACCCCAACAGTAGGTGCTCTTACTCCTGCAGTTCTTTTAGATGATTGAGAACTAGAAGAAGAAGGAGTTGGAACATTTGGTCTAGCATGATCTATTGCAATTTGATAAGCATAATAAATAGTTTGAGCATTTATTTTAATTGAGGCTTGTGCTTCCGGAAGTGTAGACAACTCCTCGTCTTCAAGTGCTAAACCATTATAAATAGTTTCATACCAAAATTGAGGACCTCCTAATTTCATAGTAGGATTTAACAAGGCAAAAACACCATAAATATGGGGAATAGGGAAAAAAAATATTTTTGAACTTTTTTCTCATAGAATCAATAGCTTGTTCATAAATTTCCCCACCCACTAAAAATAAGCAAACAAATTTGCAAGTTCTGCAATATAAACTAAACAGTTAAAAATAGTAGGATAATATTGCCCAGAAAATTTATTTTTCTAAATAATCTACAAGCATTTTAACATTACCCGAATCCGCATTTGTAAGGTGCTCATCATCATCACTTACATGAGCATTAAACGTTGAGTTTATGGGGTTTCTATATTCATATGCAACAACTAAACTTTCATACATTCAATTCCATCTAGTTGGACAAGGTTTAGGAACCTTTCTTTCTCTTAGGCCAAATTCATCACATCTTTTAAAATATTCTCTAAGTCTACTTATATGATTCGAAGAAAAAGCTAGTGAAGAGCCATATTAACCTTTTCAATTTTCACATAATCATAACCAATAGACTTTTGTTTACATCTTGTGCACATTAGGACAATATCAGTTGTTCATTATAATACTATTTTCGTGTATTACTTGCAAATAGTATCACAAATAACCAATTTCCCATTGCAGGACATGTAAATAGTGTAGACTCTGAAAGCTTGTGGCACTTGAGCCATTCGAGATGACAGTTGTTCAATGGTGTTAAGATGTGTCATGACCCCGGTTCGCCCTTCGCGAACCATCGTGACGGCACCTAGTCTCTACGACTAGGTAAGCCTAAATTGCCGAAAAGAAACCAAAATTTGTGGAAGTAAACAACTTAAACAGATATAAGGAAAATAAACAGTGGTTAAATGTGTCGCTCGGCATACACCATATTAAATTCTCAAAACCAATACATAAATCCAAGACCCAGAAACCCATGAATCACAAGCAAAGAAGTACTACATAGCTCTAACTCCAGAATGTCTGACAAGAACCGAAATACAGAATGGACTAATACCAAACAGCGGGAATAGAAAGAGACTCATCGGTCTGCGGATGCGGCAGATATACCTCAAAGTCGCCATAGCAGTCGCCTCACCTTAGGGGTGGTAGGACTGAGTCGAAGCACATGGATCTGCACATGAAAAACATGCGCAGGAAGGGCATGAGTACACCACAGCAGTACTCAGTAAGTGCCAAGCCTAAGTGACGAGGAAGGTCAGGGCCCTACTGAGGTTAAATAAGATACAGGGTTTAACATAATGAATTAAACATTGTAAAAAATAATACAAGTATATGAAGGGCAGCAACAACTACTATAAAGGCAAGTAAAATACATTAAGAGAATACAGCTCAGCTCCAAAATAATAACCGGGGATCTCCCAGGATACCGTCCTGTAGTCCCCAAATATAACTATAACATCCAGTGGAATCTCCCGGGTGCAGTCCCGTACTCTAACTTATAAATGTGCAGGGGGATCTCCCGGAATGCAATTCCGTAGTCCCAAAGTAAACATACAGGGGAGCTCCCGAGATACCGTCCCGTAATCCCAAAGTAAACATGCAAGGGAACTCCCGGGATACCATCCCGTAATCCCAAAGTAAAACACACAGCAGCAACACAGGAATACTCAACAAAAGCTAGATTTCGTACTAAATAAACAGATAAGTCTAGCCTAACATGCTTCACGTAATGCAATTAAGGAAAATTGAGCAAATAGGCAATTAAGTCTACTAAACATACTTTTCTGAACTAACAACCGACTAAATACGCAAGTAAAATGAAGCCGGAGAAGGAACTCAATTGAAATACTTAAAGAAAACCGGATTTTCAACAATTAGCTCAAGTACGCGCTCGTCACCTCACGTACGAGGCATTTCAATTACCACAATAACAATCCTAAGGGGAAAGGTCCCCCACACAAGGTTAGACAAGCCACTTACCTCGAACAAGTGCAAGTCAACCCGAAACCACGCCTTTGCCACGAGTATCCGACTCCAAATGGCCCAAATCTATTAAATTCATTTGGATAATGTAAATAACACTTCAAGTAACTGATTCTAAAATTAAATTCTAAGCTAATACGCGAAATCAGGTAAAATGACCAAAATGCCCCTCGGGCCCACGTCTCGGAATCGGGTAAAATTTATATTTCCGGAATTCTCACACTCTCACGAGTCTAACCGTATGAAAATTATCCAAATCCAATGTCAAATCCCCAATCAAAACTCAATTTCTTGGCCTAAGAACTTTTCCCAAATTTTCATACAAACACCGAAATTAAATGATGAACTCTTGTTTAGATTAATGGATTATAAGCAAAAAGAAGTTTAGAATCGTTACCCAATCGATGCCTCTGAAAATCCCTCGAAATCTCGCTCAAAACCGAGCTCCCAAGCTTATGTTTTGGTAAAAATGGCTAAACCCTCGATTTTGAAATTTTATATTCTGCCCAGACGCGTTCTTCTTCGCAAACGCGAGACGACTATCGCGATCGCGATGCACAAAATTCTACTGGCCAATTTCCTCTTTCGTGAATGTGAGGGTCCACTCGCGAACGCGTAGCTTCAGCTCCCGAACCTTCGCGAACGTGACCCAGTACTCGCGAACGCGTAGAGAAATTCCATGGGATCCTTAACTGCTCCGCCTTTCCTCTTCGCGAACACGCTCCGCTCCTCGCGTTCGGGGTGCTTCCCTTGGCCAGCCTTCGCGAACGCGATCTCCCCTTCGCGAACGCGAAGGCCAGAAGTCTGCAACAGAAAAACCAGCAAAATCTGCTGCACAACTAAGTTCAAAAATGACCCGTTGAGCATCCGAAACACACCCGAGGCCCCCGGGACCTCAACCAAAGGCACCAACATATCCTAAAACCTTATTCAAACTTGTTCCAACCTTCGGAACGCTCAAAACAACATCAACACACCAATTTTCCATCAGCTTCAAGCTTAAAAATTCCAAAAACTCTAAAAACACGCTTTTGATAAAAAAAACCCAACCAAACCACATCCGAATGACCTGAAATTTTGCACACACATCCCAACTGACATAACGGAACTACTACAACTCTCGTAATTCTTCCGACCCTTGGATCAAAATCTCACTCTCGAACCGGAAACTTCCAAAATTCGACCTTTCGGCATTTCAAGCATAAATTAGCTACGGACCTCCAAAACATAATCCGACCACGCCCCTAAGCCCGAAATCACCTAACAGAGCTAACGGAACCGTCGGATTTCCATTCCGTCGTCTTCACACTGTTTTAACTACGGTCAACTTTCCAACACTTAAGCTCTCATTTAGGGACTAAGTGTCCCAATACTCTCTGAAACTCAAAACCGAACATCCCAGCAAATCAAAATAGCAGAAATAAACTTGGGGAAAACAGTTAACAGGGGATCGGGGCATAAATTCTAAAAACGACCGGCCGGGTTGTTACATCCTCCCACACTTAAACATTTGTTCGTCCTCGAACGAGCACAAAGACATGCCTGAAGTAGTGAAAAGATGAGGGTACTGGCTGCGCATATCCTGCTCGGTCTCCCAGGTCGCCTCCTTGACCGGCTGACCCCGCCACTGAACCTTCACGGATGCAACTTTCTTTGACCTCAGCTTCCTGACCTGCCTGTCAAATATTGCCACTGGCTCCTCAACATATGATAGATCCTTCTCCAACTGGACTGAGCTGAAATCCAACACGTGCGACGGATCACCGTGATACCTCCGGAGCATAGAAACATGAAATATCGGATGAACTCCTGCCAAGCTGGGAGTTAAGGCAAGCTCGTAAGCAACCTCCCCAACACACCTCAACATCTCAAAAGGGCCAATAAACCTCGGACTCAACTTCCCCTTCTTCCCAAATCTCATAACGCCCTTCATAGGCGAAACCCGAAGTAGAACCCGCTCTCCAACCATATAGGAAACATCACGAACCTTCCGGTCAGCGTAACTCTTCTGTCTGGACTTGGCTGTACAGAGTCTATCTTGAATCACCTTGACTCTCTCCAAAGCATCCTGAACCAAATCTGTGCCCAATAATCTGGCCTCATCTGGCTCGAACCAACCCACCGGAGATCTACATCGCCTACCATATAAGGCCTCGTATGGTGCCATCTGAATGCTGGACTGATAGCTGTTGTTGTAGGCAAACTCTGCCAATGGCAAGAACTGATCCCAAGAACCTCCAAACTCAATCACACACGCATGGAGCATATCCTCAAGAATCTGAATGGTGCGCTCGGACTGTCCGTTCGTCTGAGGGTGAAATGTTGTGCTCAACTCCACCCGAGTACCCAACTTCTGTTGTACGGCTCTCCAGAACCGCAATGTGAACTGAGTACCTCTATCTGAAATGATGGTAACTGGAATACCATGTAGACGGACAATCTCTCGGATATAAATCTCTGCCAACCGCTCCGAGGAGTAGGTAGTACACACAGGGATGAAATGCGCGGACTTGGTCAGCCGATCCACAATAACCCAAATGGCATCGAACTTCCTCAAAGTCCGTGGGAGTCTAGATACGAAGTCCATGGTGATCCGCTCCCACTTCCACTCGGAAATCTCTATCTGCTGAAGCCATCCACCCGGTCTCTAGTGCTCATACTTCACCTGTTGACAATTAAGGCACCGAGCTACAAACCCAACTATATCCTTCTTCATCCGCCTCCACCAGTAGTGCTGCCTCAAATCCTGATACATCTTCGCGGCACCCGGATGAATGGAATACCGCGAACTATGGGCCTCCTCTAGAATCAACTCCCGAAGCCCATCAACATTGGGTACACAGACCCGACCCTACATCTTCAATACTCCATCATCACCAATGGTCACATCTCGAGCATCGCCATGCAACACTTTATCCTTGAGAACAAGAAAATGAGGGTCATCAAACTGACGCTCCCGGATACGATCAAATAAGGAAGACCGAGAGACCACACAAGCTAGAACCCGACTGGGCTCCGAAAGATCCAATCTCACAAACTGGCTGGCTAGGGCCTGAACATCCATCGCCATAGGCCTCTCTACTACTGGTAAATAGGCCAAACTCCCCAAACTCTCTGCCTGGCGGCTCAAAGCATCGGCTACCACATTGGCCTTGCCCGGGTGATACAAGATAGTGATATCATAATCCTTCAGCAGCTCTAGCCATCTTCTCCGACGCAAATTAAGATCCTTCTGCTTGCACAGATGCTGCAAACTCCAATGATCAGTATAGATCTCACAAGGCACACTGTACAAGTAATGACGCCGGATCTTCAAGGCATGAACAATGGCAGCTAACTCAAGATCATGGATAGGATAATTCTTCTCATGTATCTTCAACTGTCTGGATGTGTAGGCAATCACCCTACCATCCTGCATCAATACCGCTCCAAGGCCAACTCTCGAGGTATCACTATAGACAGTATAAGACCTCGAACCGGTAGGCAATATCAAAACGAGAGCTTCTGAAAGCTCTCCTTGCACTCTTCCGTCCACTGGAATGGAGCACCCTTCTGGGTCAATCTGGTCATAGGTGCTGCAATAGATGAAAACCCCTGAACAAATCGACGGTAATAACCCGCTAAGCCAAGAAAACTACGGATCTCTGTAGCTGAGGATGGTCTGGGACAACTCTGCACAGCCTCCACTTTCTTCTGATCCACAAGAATACCCTCTCTCGAGACCACATGACCCAAGAACGCCACGGAATCCAACCAAAACTCGCATTTTGAGAACTTAGCATATAGCTTCTTCTCTCTCAAGGTCCGGAGCACTGTCCTCAGGTGCTGCTCATGCTCCCCCCGACTCCGGGAATACACCAGAATGTCATCAATAAAAACTATCACGAACGAATAAAGATATGGCCAAAATAGACTGTGCATCAGATGCATGAAGGCTGCTGGGGCATTAGTCAGCCCAAAAGACATAACAAGGAACTCGTAATGACCATACCGAGTCCTGAAGGCAGTCTTTGGGATATCTGGCTCCCGAATCTTCAACTGATGATAGCCTGAACGCAAGTCAATCTTAGAAAACACACAAGCACCCCGCAACTGGTCGAACAGGTCGTCAATACGGGGCAAAGGATAACGGTTCTTCACTGTCACCTTATTTAACTGGCAGTAATCAATACGCATGCGCATAGAACTATCCTTCTTCTTCACAAATAACACAAGAGCACCCCAAGGCGATACGCTGGGCCGAATAAAACCCTTATCAAGTAATTCCTGCAATTGCTCCTTCAACTCCTTCAACTCAGGAGGAGCCATATGGTACGGAGGGATAGAAATGGGCTGAGTGCCTGGCAACAGATCAATGCCAAAATCAATGTCTCTATCGGGTGGCATGCCCGGAAGATCAACTGGAAACACATCGGGGAATTCCCGTACTACTGGGACTAAATCAACAGAAGGAGTATCCATATTGGCATCTCTCACATAAGCTAAGTACGCATCACAACCTTTCTTAACCATACGCTGAGCCTTAAGGAAAGAAATAACTCTACTAGGAGTGTGACCTGAAGCACCCCTCCACTCAATATGCGGTACACCTGGCATCTCTAGTGTCACGGTTTTCGCGTGACAATCAAGAATAGCATAATGGGGTGACAACCAGTCCATGCCCAAGATAATATCAAAATCAACCATGATGAGCAATAATAAGTCAGCTCTGGTCTCAAAACCACCAAGAATAACCAAACATGACCGGTAAACGCGGTCCACAACAAGAGAATCTCCTACAGGAGTAGAAACATAAACTGGGGAACTCAAAGAATCCCGAGGTACACCCAAGTGCAGAGCAAAATAAGAAGACACATAAGAATAAGAAGACACATAAGAATAAGTGGGGCCTGCTGTGGCTGAGGAGTCTGCGGAGGTGCACCCCTCCTATGTTTGGAGCAATCCCTCACCATATGGCGTGTGTCACCACACTCAAAACAAGCTCTGGGAGGACGTGGCGGCTGTGACTGGCTCGGGCCAGGTCTGCCGGACTGACCAATGGAAGCACCCCGTGCAGGAGGCGCACTAGAGACTGGAGGTGCATAATAAGGCTCCTGAGGCCTAGGTGGAACTGGAATACCACTGGCTGCTGGAAGAGCTAAATGAACGGGGCGACCCATATGACCCCTACCATGACGACCTGCAGCTGGGGCACGGGCACCAGAATAATGGCCCGACTCTCGAGACCTCTTGGCCTCCTTCTCCTCTCTGTCCTTAGCATGCATACCCTCAATCCTCCTAGCAATGCTCACCACTTGCTGATAAGATATATCCATCTCTAACTCACGAGCCACGCTAGATCTGATGCTGGGAATAAGCCCCTCAATGAACCAGCGAACCTTCTCGCGAACCATGGAAACCAAAGCTGGTGCATGTCTAGCCAAGTCGATGTAACAGACAGCATACTCCGAGACAGTCATAGTGCCCTGGCGCAAATGCTCAAACTCCATGTGCCAGGCGTCCCTAAGACTCTGGGGGAGATACTCCCGCGTGAACATATCTGAAAACTGAGCCCAAGTCAGGGAAGTTGCCTCATCCGAACTGTCTAACTCATAAGCACGCCACCACTAATAGGCGACTCCTCGAAGCTAGAAAGTAGTGAAGGAAACCCCGCTCGATCCTGATATGCCCATAGTACGGAGAATACGGTAGCACTCCTCCAGAAATCCCAAGGCATCCTCTGATGCTAACCCACTGAATACAGGAGGATCATATTTCTTGAACCTCTCAAGTCTCCGCTGCTCATCCTCTGAAGCGGCTGCACTGTCCTCGGGCTGAACTGGTACTACAGGCGACGCAGGAATAACCTCTGGGACCTGCTCAACATGCACTCGCAGCACAGGAGTGCGGGTGGCGGGAGTCTGTACTCCTCCCCCGGCCTGGGATGTGGCTACAGTAAGGGGAAGCAACCCTGCCTGAGCCAAAGTGGTGTACTTGCTCATAAATTGTGCCAAAGTCTCCTGGAGTGCTGGGATAGTAGTGGCAGACGTATCAGGTGTCTGGACTCCGGATGGTACTGCTGGTGGTACCTCGGCGGCAGCTCGCGCGGGTGCTCTGGCTGCACCACAAGCGCGTCCTCGGCCTCTACCCCGGCTCCGGCCTCTGACGGCTCCAGTAGGGGGCGCGGGTGCCTGGTCGTCTCGAGTAGCACGTGTCCTCACCATCTATGAGAGAATAGAAGACAGAAGTTTAGAATTGTGATATCAAAATCTCGCACGACAAGGAAAACAAACGAAATGGAATTTTCCTAACAGTTACATAGCCTCTCGTAGATAAGTACAGACGTCTCCGTACCGATTAGCGAGACTCTAATAAACTGACTTGTGATTCATGACTCCTATGAACCTAGAGCTCTGATACCAACTTGTCACGACCCCGATTCGCCCTCCGTGAACCATCGTGACGGCACCTAGTCTCTACGACTTGGTAAGCTTAAATTGCGGAAAAGAAACCAAAATTTACGGAAGTAAACAACTTAAACAGATATAAGGAAAATAAACAGTGGTTAAATGTGCCGCTCTGCATACACCATATTAAATTCTCAAAACCAATACATAAATCCAAGACCCGGAAACCCATGAATCACAAGCTAAGAAATACTATATAGCTCTAACTCCAGAATGTCTAACAAGAACTGAAATACAGAATGGACTAATACTAAACAGCAGGAATAGAGAGGCTCCTCGGTCTGCGGACGCGGCATATATACCTCGAAGTCGATATAGCAGTCGCCTCGCCTCAGGGGTGGTAGGACTGAGTCGAAGTACCTGGATCTGCACATGAAAAACATGCGCAAGAAGGGCATGAGTACACCACAACGGTACTCAGTAAGTGCCAAGCCTAACCTCGGTGGGGTAGTGACGAGGAAGGTCAGGGCCCTACTAAGGTTAAATAAGATACAGGGTTTAACATAGTGTAACAAATAATACAAGTATATGAAGGGCAGCAACAACTACTATAAAGGCAAGTAAAATACAGTAAGAGAATACAGCTCAGCTCCAAAATAATAACCGGGGATCTCCCAGGATACCGTCCTGTAGTCCCCAAATATAAGTATAAAATCTAGTGGAATCTCCCGGGTGCAGTCCCGTAGTCCAACTTATAAATGTGCAGGGGGATCTCCCGGAATGCAATTCCGTAGTCCCAAAGTAAACATACAGGGGAGCTCCCGGGATACCATCCCGTAATCCCAAAGAAAACATGCAAAGGAACTTCCCGGATACCGTCCCGTAGTCCCAAAGTAAAACACACAGCAGCAACACAGGAATACTCAACAAAGGCTATATTTCGTACTAAATAAATAGATAAGTCTAGCCTAGCATGCTTCACATAATGCAATTAAGGCAAATTGAGAAAATAGGCAATTAAGTCTACTAAACATACTTTTCTGAACTAACAACCGACTAAATACGCAAGTAAAATGAAGCAGGAGAAGGAACTCAATTGAAATAATTAAAGAAAACCGAATTTTCAACAATTAGCTCAAGTACGCGCTCGTCACTCACGTACGAGGCATTTCAATTACCACAATAACAATCCTAAGGGGAAAGGTCCCCCACACAAGGTTGGACAAGCCACTTACCTCGAACAAGTTCAAGTCAACCCGAAACCACGCCTTTGCCACGAGTATCCGACTCCAAATGGCCTAAATCTATTAAATTCATTTGCATAATGTAAATAACACTTCAAGTAACTGATTCTATAATTAAATTCTAAGCTAATACGCGAAATTAGGTAAAATGACCAAAATGCCCCTCGGGCCCACGTCTCGAAATCGGGTAAAATTTACATTTTCGGAATCCTCACACTCTCAGGAGTCTAACCATATGAAAATTATCCAAATCCAATGTCAAATCCCCAATCAAAACTCAATTTCTTGGCCTAAGAACTTTTCCCAAATTTTCATACAAATCCCGAAATTAAATGATGAACTCTTGTTTAGATTAATGGGTTATAAGCAAAAAGAAGTTTAGAATCGCTACCCAATCGATGCCTCTGAAAATCCCTCGAAATCTCGCTCAAAACAGAGCTCCCATGCTTAAATTTTGGTAAAAATGGCTAAACCCTCGATTTTGAAATCTTATATTCTGCCCAGACGGGTTCTTCTTCGCGAACGCGAGACGACTATCGCGAACACGATGCACAAAATTCTACTGGCCAATTTCCTCTTTCGCGAATGCGAGGATCCATTCGCGAACGCGTAGCTTCAGCTCCGGAACCTTCACGAACGCGACCCAATACTCACGAACGCGTAGAGAAATTCCATGGGATCCCTAACTGCTCCGCCTTTCCTCTTTGCAAACGCGCTCCACTCCTCACGTTTGCGGTGCTTCCCCTGGCTAGCCATCACAAACGCGATCTCCCCTTCGCGAACGCGAAGGCCAAAAGTTTGCAACAGAAAAACCAGCAAAATCTGCTGCACGCCTAAGTTCAAAATTGACCCGTTGAGCATCCGAAACACACCCGAGGCCCCCGGGACCTCAACCAAAGGCACCAACATATCCTAAAACCTTATTCAAACTTGTTCCAACCTTCGGAACACTCAAAACAACATCAACACACCTATTTTCCATCGGATTCAAGCTTAAAAATTCCAAAAACTCTAAAAACACGTTTTTGATCAAAAACCCAACCAAACCACATCCGAATGACCTGAAATTTTGCACACACATCCCAAATGACATAACGGAACTACTGCAACTCTCGGAATTCCAGTCCGACCCTCGGATCAAAATCTCACTATCGAACCGAAAACTTCCAAAATTCGACCTTTCGGCATTTCAAGCCTAAATTAGCTACGGACCTCCAAAACACAATCTGACCATGCCCCTAAACTCGAAATCACCTAACGGAGCCAATGGAACCATCGGATTTCCATTCCGAGGCCGTCTTCACACTGTTCCGACTACGGTCAACTTTTCAACACTTAAGCTCTCATCTAGGGACTAAGTGTCCCAAAACTCTCTGAAACTCAAAACCGAACATCCCGGCAAATCAAAATAGCAGAAATAAACTTGGAAAAAATAGTTAATAGGGGATCGGGGCGTAAATTCCAAAAACGACCGGCCGAGTCGTTACAGGATGCCATAAACAAAATGCTTAAATTGGCAAGTGAAGTCAAGCATCTCTTTATAAAGGTGGAACTCAAAGGGGATCCTAACACCCTTGAGCCTTTTCCAGGTTGATTTTGTTGATTTCTTTAATAGCCACCCCAAGCTAATAGAATTTGACCTCCATGGTTCCGTGCTGCTCTTTCCCAAAGAAAACAATTTGAGAAATGTGAGCTGCTGTTTTTCATTGCCTAATTGTTCCTCATAGTGCACTTAAAAGTTGTGTCTTCAAGCACATAATAGCTTGTAGTCCACTCTTTCCTATGAGTACATGATGTAATGCGCAGTTTAGTAGTCAATCTTGCTAATCTAAAAGCAATAGCATAGCAAAACAATAAGTAGGAAAATGTAAATTTCAAGTCTCAAATCCTAATAAGCGCATCTAGAAAGTTAAAGCCATATTTCCAGTGTCACCCCATATGTGTGTTAATCACTTATCCTCTTCGAAATGTTTTGCATAAGCCTGAGCCATCGGGCCGATTGGCCAAATGGGTCGTCGAACTTGGCGGGTACGATATCGAATATCAACCTCGAACGGCCATCAAGTCTCAAATCCTAGCTGACTCTGTGGACGATTTTATGCCGACCCTCATACGAAGTGCAGAAAGAACTTTTGCTAAAATCGGGTACATCATCGGGGGTATGGACCCTATTCGCGGACGGTGCCTCGAATGTGAAAGGGTCAAGGCTTGGCATTGTTTTGAAGCCACCTACAGGTAATACTATTAGACAATCTATTAAAACTTCTAGGTTGACTAATAATGAGGCCATGATTGCAGGTCTCGAGCTGGCTAAAAGCTTGGGGGCAGAAGTCATTGAAGCCAAGTGCGATTCTCTGTTGGTGGTGAACCAAGTAACCAAAAGCTTTGAAGTTCGAGAGGATAGGATGCAATGATATTTGGACAAGTTGCAAGTAACCTTGCACCGCTTCAAGGAGTAGACTCTAGATCATGTACCTTGAGAACAAAACAGTGAGGTCGATGCACTAGCAAACTTGGGGTCATCTATCGATCAAGATGATATTATCCCGGGGACTGTCATCCAATTATCGAGGTTTGTAGTCGATGAGGGTCATACCGAGATAAATTCTACAAGTTTGACTTGGGATTGGAGGAACAAGTACGTTGAATATTTAAAAAATGGGAAGCTCCCATCGGACCATAAAGAGTCAAGGGCTTTACGAAGGAAGGCTGCTTGGTTCACACTAGATGAAGATGGAACATTGTACAGAAGGATGTTCGATGGGGCTTTGGCGGTATGTTTAGGGCCCGGGGACAGCGATTATGTTTTACGAGAAATTCATGAAGGCACTTGTGAAAACCACTTCGGCGCTGAGTCTTTTATTCGCAAAATTGTTAGAGCAAGATATTACTGGGATAGCATGAAAAAAGACACTAAGGAATTTGTCAGAAAATGCGATAAATGTCAAAGGTTTGCACCAATGATTCACCAACCCGAGGAGCAACTTCATTCAGTCATGTCCCCGTGGCCTTTCATGAAATGAGGAACGGACATCGTCAGCCCCCTACCTGTCATGATCCAATTTAGGATTGTGACCGGCGCTTAGGAGCAAGTGGTCCCAAGTAAGCCTCATCGGTAATTTTACAGAAAATTGGACAGAGTTTCCCCTGTTTTAGGACCATCCCAAAAATTTTCCTGTCTCAAATCAACAACCAAACATCCTAATATCATACCAAACAATTGACAACTTGTCAATTAACCAACACAAGTCTCTACCATAACTAAACCACCAACTAACCATTAAATACTAATTTATCTCCAACTTTGATAAATGAGAACGATACTCAACATAAGACTATAATAACAAAAGAATACTCATGACACTAAAATAATGACTATGGAGCGACTCTAAGAGTTCAATGAAAAGACCATAACAATAAATAAATCTCTGCCCACGCGTACAAGTGCGAAGCACACCGAGAAATATCAACCTATGCGCTCTAATTAACGAAATCCTCACCTGCACCAACTGCTGTCTCTGTAAAAAAATTAGCGGGGAATGAGTCGCTAGCTCAGTGACTAATAACACTTAACCACAACCGTTTTTATTGGGGACAAGTCAGAAAACATGCTAGTATATCAAACAGAAAATAATATAAAAATGCCCTTTCAAAAACAATAAATAATTTTCAGTCTCGTCATGCTTTTCTTGTAGTGTAATACAATTAACAGTTCGGTAATAAGCTCGGTAACCACTGTCTAATATCAATATTCACATTTGGGAGGTTTCAATGAACGGATCATGTAATCGGTATAACTGTGGACTTCTTCGCAAGAAGTCAAATATAACGGTAGTCCCTACTCGAGGGAAACCGGTAACGGTATGCTAGTTCTACTTTCCCACTAGCGAGGGCTATAACTGTACTCTGTAATCGGTAAATACAAGGTGCACCAGGTCTATCGAACCCGCCATTAGCTACGGGATCCTTCAAAGTCTACCCCCATGTATACTTGTCAATGTATCCGTATATACTCATAGGAGAATATTTTAAAACAATATAGGGCATTTCGGTTCTTATCAAATCATATAATTTTATTTCGATAACAGTAAATTCAAGTAACAATAAAACAGATCTAGTGACAACGAAAATATTTAAAATAACGGTAATCTTCTCAAATAACTATTTCGGTATCATATCGAGTAAAAGACGTGTCCCACATGCAATTCAAAATAATCGGTAATATATTCATATTAAAAGTCATGTGTAAATCATGCCATTTATGAAAACACAAATTGCGGTAAGATTACTACTCACAGTACTCGTGCCGAAATACCAAATGCTTCACCTCGAGCAATTCGTACAAATTCCTCCAATCAATCTATAATTACATAATGTCGATCTCATGTTAATTTCCTTATTTAGGCTAATTCATAGCTATTTTAGAAAACCCAATCATCGGGGTTCATGTTTGAATCTTAATTTGTGGATTTATATTTACCCATGCTATGAGTAATTTAAATTAGTCCAAAAATCTTGTAAATAAAAAGGTATTTATATTTAATCATAGAACTAGTCCATAATTCTATCAATTTCAAACTATTTAACATAATTTATTCCTCTTGAAGTAGGCATATCATTGCTTAAACCAAATCCTTATAGCCTTGTTATCTCCATAGTAATTGTATATTTCTTTTTTATATAAAAGAAAGTTGATATTGAATTCTTTTGTACTACATTAAATTGCATAGATGCGGTGAAATAATTCAATAGATGAAGGGAAGAAGGTTAACCTCTTGAGTCGAAGGAGAGCTTTAATACTTTTAATTTCAACTCCCAATTCTTCTTAAGGTCTTTGCCCAAAGCTTTCTTCTTCTTCTTCTTCTTCGTCCTCCTCCTCCTCCTCCTCCTCCTCCTCCTCCTCCTTCTTTATCTGTTCGTTTTTTTTTTTTTTGGTTGCCGTTACTTTCTGCGTCTTTGCTTCAGAAAGCTTTTGAAAGCTTTCTAGCCCTTTTGTTATTCAATTGCACTAATGGGCTTGGCCCTTTGTTTTAATTCCCTTTTTTTTTGGTTTATTTAGTTAGTTGTTTTTTTTTTCTTCAAACTTAAATTATTTACTAAATACCCCATATGTCCCCATTTAAAAATATTGGGGGTATTACACTACCAACGGCCCCAGGTAAAGTTAAATTCATTTCGTTTATAACTGACTACTTTTCTAAATGGGTGGAAGCACAGGCCTTCGAGAATGTCAGAGAAAAAGAAGTTATAGAGTTCATCTGGGTCTTAGCAGCTCCATCTCGGCCTTTAGAATATTATCTTGGGATCCATTGCGCCATACATATGAAGTAGCATTCTTCTATTGGCTACTGGCTCGTGATGGTTGTCTGAGTCAAACAAATTAAGGCATTCCAATGTGCATCAGGTTTATAAAACAACATTTCATGTATTTCAGTTTTATTTTTGGTGCTCTTTGTTCTCAGCTAAGCTTCTTGGGATAGCTAATATATTTTATGCCATTTACTAAATCTCATGAACTTTCGACATCTATGTCATGTACTTTGATGAAACCTGCTTTTTCTGTTGGTATTCTAATTCGGCATCATTGTGGGTCTTATTAAAGATCCAGTTTGTATTTTCTAAAAAAAATTCTGCTTTATATAAATGTCGTATACATGCTTCCGAGGTGCTTAAGTTCTGGCTGTTTATGTGGGTTTGCACGGAAGCAATAAAAGGACTTCTTTACGTAATTTTTTCTTTTTGTATTTCTGAAACTAAAAGAAATGAACTACAACTGAAAAATAATTAGTAACAATACAATACCATAAAATAAGGCTAATGAACTCAATATGTACCCTATGGTCTTTTCTGTTATATATTTTTCCAAATATGAAATGCTTATATATGTAGTAGCGCAGGCATAAAGCAACGTGCTTCTTTGATTTTCAGGCCCTACGCTAGTTAATGGCGTCCACAAGTACATGAGAAATGTACGGAGAAAATGAAACACTGCCGCTATACTGACAATTGAAAGTGCAAGAATTACAAAGACGACGTCACCTGTTAAAAATGGCGCTCTTCATGGCTCAAGCAATAATATAACAACATTAGAGCCCTTCGGAGTTCTAGAAGGAAACAAGTGTTACTATAAAAAGACTGCTCATTCTGGAAACAGGTCAGGATACTAAATTCGTGTTTTTTTATCATTTGCATTAGATAAGTGAATATAGTTCTCATGCATTGAATAATTTCCATGCTTCTGCTAACTGTCTTACTTTCAATTAATTAAACGTAAATGCAACTTATTATAACTTGCAGCCTTTGTGCACACCTTTTGTAGAAGTGATCTGCACCAATTTTTTTCAGTTTTTACATTTTTCATCGCATCTATCCTTTTTAATACTCCCTTTATGTGAACCTATTTTCTTTTTGGTTCGTTCCAAAAAGGATGACCCTTTTCTAAATTTGGAAACAATTTAGCTTAAACTTACAATTTCACCCTTAATGAGAAGCTTTTATAACCACACGAATACTCTGGACCCCTTTTTGACTTGTTTAGGACCACAAATTCCAAAAGTCTTATTTTTTCTTAAACTCCGTGCCCAGTCAAACAGGTCGCATAAATTGGAACGGAGGGAGTATATAACTTAGCAGAAATTATTTTGAATATTGGGACTCTATCAAGGTGATATGTGTTACCTTCTTACTATGATTGGAGAAGGTAAACCATAGAGGTCCAATTGTTTTGGTTTCTTCCTTTATTGTCGGATCAGTCACTGCTTAAATCTTTGCTATAGACATTTGCTCAGTTAAAAAAAGTGTGCGAGATATGGCTGTTATCTACCTACAATTAGCTAGGTATTTTGTGATTATCATGATTCATAAGCATGAACACAAATAATAGAATCATTTAAGTTCAAAACCTGAAAATATCTCAGGTCTTAGAGTACTGTAACTAGGCAGGCTATGCTTTGGATTAGGGGTGGCAAACGGGCGGGTCGGATCGGATCGGATGTGAGACAGGTCAAAGTGGGTAATGAAAAATAGATAAATTATCCGACCGATCCATATTTAATACGGATAAAAAATGGGTTAACCGACGGATAATATGGGTAACCATATTGTCCACGACTTCTGGAATATGATCGCTTTTAAAAAATTCCTAGTCTCCCAAACTTGAGGAACCCTCAATTTGAGGGTTGACAAATGTAAAAGTTTTATCCATTTTCTAAATGGATAATATGGTTCTTATCCATATTTGACCCGTTTTAAAAAAGTTCATTATCCAACCCATTTTTAGTGGATAATATGGGTGGTTAACTGTTTTCTTTTAACCATTTTATCACCACTACTTTGGACAGACAAGAAAAAAAATTAGTAGTACCAAATCTTATAGCAAGTGACCAGATATGATTTTGATCACCACGAACATTCAAAAAAAAATATATATATATATATATATATATATACGCGAAGAAGTTAAGCAGATTCAACATCTAATGTATATTTATATAACTTTTTTTCTTACTTTATATGCAAAGTGTGTTAGAAATTTGGTTTTAATGATCAACAAACTTGTCTTAAACCTTAGATCTGGTTCCTATACAACTCAGAGTCCTATCGAGAATGGAATTTTTTTAGCACATCGCCTATGTATACTATGCNGTTAGTGAAAACTCGTATATAGCGCTATAAAGAGACGGCGAGAAGAGAAATGAGATAGGTCAATTGGCGAAAACCCGCAAAGGGCGCCGTTGATCCGAAAAGAAGAAACCCCTCACCACCATTGGTACTGAAAGAGTCCTGGCATGGTTTCTCAGTTTGAGAAAGAACGTACAACGGTAAATTTACTTCCTTGGAAGATGTAGGAAAATCTTTTACTTCCTTTATTTACTAGGGTGACGAGATTTAGTGATTACCCTTTCACTCCTACTCGTCTACTATATATATGATACGAGCTTATTTTGGCAGGATTATGCACCTACATATAGATATGAGAAATCCTTCTTGTGGGTAGCAACTTTATGAGAAATAAGAGAGCAAGGCAAAGTAAAGAACCCAATTTCAGATATTCAAGTTTAGCTCGTTTCGTCTTGATCTTGTCGTAGGAGTTTTGACTTGTAATCATACTTTGCTTGTACTGAAAGCTATTTGTAAGAATTCTTGAGTGACAATTTTTTGTTCTACACTAAGAATTAATTTTGGAGCGAGTAACTATAAAAGTTTGGTTGTAAGATGTTGATTGACTAGAATTAGTCTTTTAAGTTATAAAAGAGTTTTGTAATTTGTCATCTTTTGTGGTGAAGTTTATAAGAAAATCTTAGAGTTGGGTCATGATTTTTACTCCCTTGAGCAAGGAAGTCTTTAGGTAAAATTCATGTCCTCTTTATTTTCCGCACTTGTTAGTTACATGAACAACAAGAACCTTTTGGTTAATTTATAAAAGAAAAAACATGGATGATGTACAAAAGGATATAAATCTCAAATTAAGCAAGATATGGTACACAAACCAAAACAACCAGAGAAATAAATATAAAGTAGATATTTCCTACCACCAAAAATTTCGGTGCCTCCTAGATTTTCAAATGGAACAAAAATGGCATATTTATCACATGCAATGTTAGATGAGGTATCAAAAATTATATACCTAAAACTTATGTGAAGTAGAAATAAGTAATGTACCTCTTGGATTGGTTACTGGCAGAGGAGTATATATATTGTAGAAAATCTGTGGAAAAAGCAAAGAAATAGAATGTTGTTCAGTTGCTTTGGCATACTATCAAATAGCTTGGGTGCAGAATACAGTAGAAGTTTGTATATATAATAAACCAAAAGAACTGGCGATTACAAACAAAGAAAGTATAGCGAAAGAGAAACAACCCTAAAAGAACTGGCAATTACAAATAAAGGAAGTACAACAACAGGTTGCAGAAAAAAATCAAAAACACTAAGAGATCAGATGAACACACCAGAGGAAGAAGGTGATGAAATTACTCACAAAAGGAAAATTACAGAAATTAAATTTGACAGAGAATTAAGTACGACAGAGAGAAATAAAAATGCAAGAAACTGATGAAAAGAAAATGGGTGTGACAGCAAGTGTTCCAAGCCAGGTGTCACACAAGTTTACCGTACAGTATCTGTTGCTTTTTGTACAACTCTTTGTTGCGGTGTTCGTACACTTCTCCATTTATATATAGTAGTAACTAGAGAAGTGATGCCCGTACATTGCACTATTTTTCCGTTCGTGCTAGTAGATAAAGTGCTCCATATTAAAGTCAAAAAAAATAATCATGATCAAAAGAGTTTCATATACAACGTGAGGATAATATGTTTATTTTCTCTCCAATTTGTGCAAATGAATGACATAAATTTTACCCTTCCAACACGTAATCTAGAGCTTTAGTTGTTGCATACTTTTAAACTTGCTGCTTGTTACTGCAAGCTAAGGTTGTCTCCTTATCTGCCTGTTGTACTTCACAGTTGCCCAAAAACAGTTTGTGATCAAGTTGTCTAGTAGGTTAGTATTGCATACCCAGTTTGCATCAACAATACCATTTAATACAATGACATAAGACTCGCTGGTGCTGCTGCAACACATGGTTTAGATCATCCCGACGAGTAACATTTTTAAGTGACTAATCTGTTAAAAAGTAGTAAATGATATGATATCAACCCGGCCCGTCCTTGCAAAAAGATGTTTTTCGGTCTTTGGGATCTTGTTAAGTAGCTAACTCTTTTTCTCCCAAAAGTAATTGTATATCGCCTGTGAAGACAAACAATACCCAAGAGGTACGCATAGCACTCGAAGTTGAGGTTTGTAGCTAATGAGAATACAGTAACAATGTAAACACGATACCAGTCAACTTATTGCTAATAATAGATAAAATAGAAAAGAGAGAACTATATATTCTTTCAGGCTAATTACCGACCAAAACCCGTCCAAATACGCTTGGTCGCTATTTTGATGGACGTTTTAATATACCGACCAAGGTTGGTCAGTATGTTAAAACGACCATCTGAAGAATTTAAAACATTTGCCGACCAACTTTGGTCGGAAACATATTTTCATAATTTAATTCTACCGACAAATGTTGGTCGGTGTATTTAAATTATGTTTTTTATTTATTATTAAATTTAAAAAATTACCGATCAAAGTTGGTCGGTAAATAAAAATATATATTTTTAAAAAAAAATTAAAATTTAACAATACCGACCAAAGTTGGTCGGTAATGTTGAATTTTAGGAATTCCTTGTTCATTAACCGACCAACTTTGGTCGGTAACTGTAAATTTTTTATTATTTTTTAATGATTACCGATCAACTTTGGTCGGTAATTTGCAGAAAAATATGTTTTTTTATTAGAAATCGACCAACTTTTGTCAGTTTTCTGGGTTTTAAATTTGGCATAAAATGCATGTTTTGGCATCTACACCACATGCCAGCATTCCAATACACCTAATAGCAATATAAAACAACAAAAATAACAACAACAACCACAACAATTAATAAATATATTAAAACTAACAAATTAAAGTTCAATTGAACATAAAAATCCAAAACCAAGTTAAAATTTATTATAACTAGTTCAAAACGGGTTCTATTGGTCTAGTTCAAAGTATCTTAAAGTCAAGGAGTCTTTTGTACAACATCATCATCACCGTCTGATGAACTTTCATCTACAAGACGGTATAGAGAAGGGTCTTGTGGAGGACGGAAAGAACGATTATGGGGAGGACGGGAGGAACGATCACGGGGAGGACGGGAGGAACGATCACATGCAGGTCGAGCCTCTGGCGATGACTCACGAGACCAGGGCAAAGGAAAAGCTCCAGTAGGACAGGAAGAACGATTATGGGGAGGACGGGAAGAACGATCACGGGGAGGACGGAAGGAACGATCACGTGCAGGTCGAGCCTATGGTGATGACTCACGAGACCGGGGCAACAGAAAAGCTCCAGTAGATAGGAGAGTTCTGATCTGAGCTTGCATGCCAAAGAATTGAGCATCTCTAACTTCTAGCTCGGATGTGAGCTTTGTCATAGTCTCTCGCATAGCAAAGAGGCTCTCCCCATCAAGTCGCTCGCCTTGAGAGGAAATCCCTATTCCTTGCATTCCACACTTATAGCGATGGAACTTTTTAGTAGGAAGCCTGTATACTTTCCCCCATTTTGGACCGCCAGCAGACTCCATCCATATTCTTTCAGCATCCTCGTCCGAAGGTTGGGTTGGCTCGCCCGATTCACCAGCTGGCTGAGTGCGGATGAATTCCTCCACGTTAGTTTGGTAGCAACCCTATACGAAAATTTAAATTGTATTAGTATTTCAAAATTTATATAAAATTACATTAAAATACTTAAAGAAAAGTGAAAGCTTACATATACAGCCGATGCCCGGTCCTCGACCCACCATTCTTGATCCGTCTCTTTCTTCTTCTTTACAATATGCATCTCCTTGAATAGCTTATCATGGTTCATTGGATGCCCCAACTTCTTTTCCTGAAAACAAATTAATTTAGTTAATAAAAAAAATATATACTTTGAAAATTAAAATAATTTAAGTAATTACGTACAAATCTTCTATTTATTGTCCCTAGGATAATCGCACATCCAGTGTGCAAGGAGCCTCCCTTCTCAGATGCACGAGCTTTCTTTCCTTTTTCGCTCTTCTCTAAGAACTTTGTGGTAAGCCATTGCCTTTGCAAATCATCCCATAAATTTTGAAGTAACCAGTCAAGCTTCTTGTTCTTCTTTCTAGCATCGAAGAAAGCATCCGACAGTCGCTTGCGAGCTTTATGATGAAAATTTGCAGCCACTTCTGCGTTATAGCGATGTTCCCATACACACTTGCTCTGTATTTCAAAAGTCAATTATAATATGGAAATATCACAAATATAAATTATTAAACTGCTTAAAAGAACATTTATACCTTAATTTGATTGAAAATTTGCTCTTTTAACGAGAATGGGAAATCAGTCCAAGTCGCATAAGGGCCATCATAAAGCTTTCTGATGGCTTTGGTGATTATCCTCGTAGTCTTATTACTCGGGATGAACCTGCAATTTAACAATAAAAATACATTAATATCTTAGTAAAATCGTTACAAAACAATAAACGCAAAAATAACAAATAACTCTTACCCATCACCCTCAGGGACTATGTTGATCCTGCGATATTGATCATTATGCACTTCCTCGTCACCATCATCATCATCGTCCGAAGCATATGTATCGGAGGCATGTGTGGACAGTGTAGGGGGGTCAGAGCTACTACCTCGCAGGCGAAGGTCTGAAATAGATAGAGTCACTGATGAAGATGGTTGTGATCCTTGTGACTGCGACATATGTGGATGGACCCCAAGTGGCTGTAATACTGATGGCTGTGACCCGAGTGGCTGTGACTCCAGGGGTTATGACATGGATGGATGCGATCCATGTGGCTGCAATATGTAGGGATGTGATATAGATGGCTGCGATGCAGATAGCTGCGATCCACGTGGTGTGAGGCAACTGGACTGTATGTCGGACGTACAGTCCTATCACCCTGTGATGAAAGACCAGGTGTCTGGATATAGGTGTAGGGTTCGTGATGATGTGGCAGCTCAGTATAGCCGTGGGGCGGGGGATAAGACATAGGCATCTCTGTAGAGGGTGGAAAAGAGGGAGTATTATTATCTACCCTCCTCTTTCCCTTCCTAGCCTTTTCTCGACCCCGAGAACCAGTAGGGTCATTGTTACCTTGACTCTTGTCTGCCATCTGCATAATATAATACATATTTAGATTGAAACATATAAGAAACTAGCTATAAAACAAGAGTGCTTTAAAAAAACAACTTTTTAAAGCTCATCAACATATTGTTCCTCGTCCGAGAATTCTTCGTCCTCACTTGTTTGAGCATCATCAGTTGATTCTTCGTCCTCATTTAGTATGATTCCTAGGATTCTTTTAGGGATTGATAGACTCGTGAAGATCCTAATTAGTATATATAATTTATCATCAAAGATATCTGTTTGTAAATTGATTCATCGACTTATAGTACTTAGATGCCTTGTTGAATATTAAAAACAAAACGTTTGGCCTATCTCTCTCTCTCTCTCTCTCTCTCTCTCTCTCTCTCTCTCTCTATATATATATATATATATATATATATATATATATATATATATATATATATATATATATATATATATATATATATANGTAAATATAAAAGTGATTCATATTTTTTACCAATGTTGACCTAATAACCGACCAACTTTGGTCGGTTATTTTCCAGAAATTAAAAGATACCGACCAAAGTTGGTCGGTAAATTCTTCCCCTGAATTAACCGACCAACTTTGGTCGGTAATTTTAAATAAAATTTCTTTAAATTTTATAAAACATTTTAAATAGTAATATAACTATTAAAATTTTAAAAATTGGGTCCACATTATCGACCAAAGTTGGTCGGTAATGTGAAAGTTTCTTTGACTAAGCAAGTCTGACCAGCTCGGTCAACTTGTTGACCACATTCCCGACCAACTTTGGTCGGTATTTGTTTTAAAATAAATGTAAAATATTTTTCTCCCAGTTTTCGTCCAACTTTGATCGTTTTTTTTGACCGACCAACGTTGGTCGAAAATTTTGACAAGTATTTACCGGATTTCTTGTAGTGAATACTGAAATTGGAACCTTAATAACTGAAAATCACAACAGATTAGGAACCTATGACTTAAGAAGCAGAAACAACAAAAATCATTACGTCATGTTCTAAATTGAGAAGTAGAAATGAACTATCATGGTAAACACAATATTTTTGAAATATCAAACCAAATAAATGTCTAAAACCATCCCCTCCCCACATCCACCAGCAGGTGGTATAAACATAAATTGTACAGTGACTTCAAGAATGAAACCTTTTTGTACTATACATTTAGTGCCATAGAAACACATGAGGGAATATAATTTAGATCAAAGTAACATAAAAAGGTAAAGGTGACACGGTTGTACAGCTATATGATAACTTTTTATCTGGTCAAGCTCAGCAAGATGTGGAACTTGGTAAAGAAGAAAGACAACATGGAAAAAAAAGAAGTGTAAAATAACCTAAATTCATTTGAAAAACGAAAACTAACATAACTCACATAACTCACTAACCTCTGTTGGAATAAAATAAGGCAAGCAGCACAGCTGATGTGATTCTTCGAGTTAACAAAGAACCAATCGACCAGGATCAAGATCTTAAAACGAAAACGTGATTTGTGGGTCGATTTCAAGAAATAACATATCTCAAGTTTTAGGACTCCGAATCTGATGATTCAAAGACGAGGTGAAAGATGACGATCTGAACTATAACAAAGACTATTTACTCGTTCAAAGCAAGTAAATATTGTGTTGCACCAGTTCAATGAAAGTTAAGATTCTATGATATCAAAAGAACGAATTTAGATCAAGAAGTTCTTGGAAGATCAAGAACTAAACAAGTTCCTAAAGTCACCACTTGGAATTAATTAACGTGATAAAAAAAACACCACACGCAATTGAAAACAAGATAAAGACTATAACCACCTTACTTGGAACCAAAAACAAGGATAAAGAAGACAAAATAGAGAAAAACACTCTATTGTAAAACTAGGGCAAGCCTCAAAAACGTGATTTCTATTCTACAAGGTAAGAGAACCCTTTATATAGGCCTAGAGTCTCTTTTTTGATGACTACAATTCCTATTCTAATAAGGAAATAAAATAACTAAAGACAAGGAAAGGAAAATCCCTATTCTACAAAGAAAAGAAACTAGAAACCTACTAAAAGGAAAATCCTTATTCTAAAAGTAATAAAATAAATCTTATCTTAAGAAGGAAAGAATCTTGGCTTCTTGAAATCAATCTTGAGCTTCTTGGACTTCTTACGCTTCTTGAAAATAAGTCCATACGTTTGGACTTGAGCTCTAAAATATTATCTTGGCCAAAATTAATAAAATTTAACATAGATTCTTCTTTTACATCATTCTCCCTTGGTTGAGAAAGACTCGTCCTCGAGTCTAAAGGCTCCACAAATGGCACAATATTGGCAATTTCCATAATTTGGTTGAACTCATATTCACCAAGCTCAAAGTTGCATTGTTCTAACTTGTCAAAGAGCTTCATCTTATTGTAACAAAGCTAAGCTTGTGTCCGAACTAAATCCCATTTTCTCAATAGTAACTTTGTACCAATATTTCTGCAATAAATCCTCCTAAATAGATTTTCAAACACTAATCCATAATCATAAGTTATTTTCTTTTTATCTTCAGGAATATTGAACTTTTCCATGTCAATGTGGTACTTATGGGATATGGCCAAAAAATTTGATTTAGTACCACAAAAACCCTTAGAAGAATCAAATTCAAGTACCTTTGGACCTATCTTGAAAATCAAAGTATATCTTCTTGAGAATTCATTAGCAACAACACTCTCATATTTATGGAATTTGTTTTGAGATCTCTTGTTTCAACATATTCTTGAAAATATTCTCCTTTGGGGGCAAGAAAAAAACTAGAACAAATTATGAACTCAAAACCTCCATTATCTACTACTTTTTAAGCAACCCTTCTTCACGTATTCGCAAAAATTTATGGACTAGATTAATGCAATTTGTTGCCTCGTTTGGAAGGATAGAGTCAACAATAAAATCAATATTATGTTGATCTCTATTAGGTGAAAAGTTAATCTCACATATGGGATGCTCCAATGGATCATCATCAAACTTCGGAGGTAAATCTTCAACTTGCAGATCCACTGCATGCTCCTCCTCCTTGATTGGACCAATGTTAACACTATTAATTGGACCAATTATTTGTAATTTGGTCAGAAAAGAATCATCATTGAGCTTCAGACTTTTAGCAATTTCTTCTGGATTCAATGGTACTAAAATAATCTTACGTTTATCCTTTATAAAAGAATAGGTATATATTAAGGTATTCATCATATTTAGCACACCTATCAAACACTCATGGTCTTCCAAGTAATAAGTGACAAGCATCCATCTTCACTACGTCACACCAAATCTGGTCTTTACAGATCTTACCAATAGAAAAAGATGCTAGGCATTGACGAGTTACCTCTAAATCATCATCATCTTCAACTTCGATGCGGTAAGGATATGGACGAAATTTGGTTGACAAACCACATAACCATCTCCTCAGAAATAATATTTATGTGACTCCCACGATCAATAATCAACGAACAAACTTTTCCATGGGAAGTACATCTAGTATGGAAAAGAGATTCATGTTGTCTCGTTTCTTCATCTTCTTGAACCAAGAATCTTCCTCTTGGTTGAATCTTAGACATGATGATTTCTCAACCTTTGGACATGTGGGTTATAGCTCTGATACCAAATTGATGTGATTCTTCGAGGTAACAAAGAACCAACCGACCAGGATCAAGATCTTGAAACGAAAACGTGGTTTGTGGGTCGATTTCAAGAAATAACATATCTCAAAATTTAGGACTCAGAATCTGATGATTCAAAAACGAGGTGAAAGATGACGATCTGAACTATAAGAAAGACTATTTACTCGTTCAAAATAAGTAAATATTGATGTTGCACCAGTTCAATAAAAGTTAAGATTCTATGATATCAAAAGAACGAATTTAGATCAAGAAACGTGTTCTTGAAAGATCAAGAACTAAACATGTTTCTAAAGTCACCTCTTGGAATCAATTAACGTGATAAAGAAACACCACACGCAATTGAAAACAAGATAAAGACTATCACCACCTTGCTTGGAACCAAAAACAAGGATAAAGAAGACAAAATAGAGAAAAACACTCTATTGTAAAACTAGGGGCCTCAAAAACGTGATTTCTATCCTACAAGGCAAGAGAACCTTATATAGGCCTAGAGTCTCTTCTTTGATGACTACAATTCCTATTCTAATAAGGAAATAAAATCCCTATTCTACAAGGAAAAGAAACTAAATCCTACTAAAAGGAAAAACCTTATTCTAATATGAATAAAATAAATCTTATTTTAAGAAGGAAAGAATCTTGGCTTCTTGAAATCAATCTTGAGCGTCTTGGACTTCTTGCGCTTCTTGAAAATAAGTCCATATGTTTGGACTTGAGCTTTAAAACATTATCTTGGTCAAATTAATAAAATTTAACATAAATTTTTCTTTTACATCAACAGCATCCTAAGCAATTGGTATGAAGTTAGACGGTTTTTGTTAAGCTACAAAATTTACCTTGTGAAAGAGCCACATGAATGCTTAATGAAGACCCAAAAAGATGCCAAATATTCATGTACATACGAACTTTATTTGAAATCTTAAATATCAGATACCTAGAAGCTAGTGCATTACTGGAATGATGAGAAAGCCACTGGCTTTTTTTAACTCAGCTCTTTTAGGTTGCAGTCGCAATAAAAATAATTGTATTCTCTCCGACGATCTCCAATGACATTTGTGCATATCTAATACGACGTTTCATAATTTTATCAGCGAGTTGTTGTTCCTCAGTATATTGCGATCTATGTAATCCATTATCTTTGCTTGTTGACATTCCAGTTCCAAGCAATTTTTTTATTTTGTTAAAGTAATTTTTACAATTTGATTTAATTCTAAGAAACTTTGTGTTAGCTAAAAACACATCATTATTTGTAGAAACTACTGGAGTTGGAGAATTTCTGCATCACATCTACCTGATGTTGTTACTGGCAATGGAATAATAAATGTATGGACAAGTATAACCAAAATGAGTAATCCAATTAGTATATCGGAATGTGGATAATATCTCTCGTATTTGAGATAGAACTTTAAGATAGTACCACACAAGGCGACTCTAGTCTATGAAAATGTAGTTACATATCATGCCTCTTTTTCTAATTACGAAAAATCGTTATACCCATCAAAATACACATGTAATATAATCAATTAAGAATCAACTCATAAGACACAAACAAGTAAAAAACAAGAAAAAAAATAGAGAGACACCCAACTGGAGAAACTGAAGAAAAACTAACATTTGGGAAGAGAGGTGGATGAATGGACAAACAGAGAAACCTCATAGAAAGATGTTGAAAATATTACTCAGAAAAATGAATATAAATAATTCCAAATAACACTGTATCAAATAGGAAAACAACATGAAGAAAGAAGATGAAGTGTACTGGAAATAATTGAGCCTAACCATAGCATCTTTAATCTTCAGCAAGAAATCATCCATCTAGTTTCTTTTCTATTATATATAAATGGCTAAGGGTGGACGACTCAGCATTCTACTATTGTACAATTGGATTTATAAATTGTACACTGAAGTGGGGCCCATCTCATTAGTAATCTTTTCTTGCTTACACATGTCGTATACTTCTTTTATCATCTACCACGTGAAGCTACTAAAATAATTTTAATGTCTTTTAGGAGACAAATGGGTTAAAATTAGAGGCTCCTATAGGCACGCTCTAGGACAAGTATAGTTCCAGCAGTATGAAACTTTATTTTCCTCTCTCTTTCTCCATTTTGTTGATCAACTGTTTTGCACTAGCCAAACTCCAAAGCAAACATTAGGTTGTAAGAAGTTTAAAAATAAGTAGCCAAAACCTTTTATGCATTTTCTAATCAAGGCATATACCTAGACACGGTGTACGACATATATTAAACATGCCATGTGAAGTTTAATGAGGTCATTTGTGACGACCCGGCCGATCGTCTCATGAGTTACCGGTCCGTTTCTCCCATTTCTGCTTCTTATTGCTCTGCTCATCTGTGTTTTGAGGTATCGGGTTGGTTGGATTGAATCCTAGTTGGTTTTGGTAAAGTTTGAGACACTTAGTCTCTTTTAAGGAAGTCTAAGTTGGAAAAGTCAACCGGATGTTGACTTATGTGTTAGAAGGCTCGGATGTGAGTTCCGATAGATCGGTTAGCTTCGGGAGGTGATTTATGACTTAGGAGTGTGATCAGAATGGGTTTTAGAAGTCCAGAGTAGAATTAGGCTTGAATTGGCGAAGTTGATATTTTGGCGATTTCCGGTTGATAGGCGAGATTTTGATATAGGGGTCGGAATAGAATTCCGAGAGTTGCAGTAGCTTCGTTGTGTCATTTGGGATGTGTGTGTAAAATTTAAGGTCATTTGGGCATGGTTTGGTTGGGTTTTTTATCAAAAGCGTATTTCGAAAGATTTTAGAAACTTAGGCTTAAATCCGATGTGTTTTGGGTGATTTGATGTTGTTTGAGGTGTTTTGATGATTGGAACAAGTTTGAATAAGGTTTTAGGATGTGTTGGTGCTTTTGGTTGAGGTCCCGGGGGCCTCGGGTGAGTTTCGGTTGGTCAATCGGATCATTTGAGAGTTCAGAAAATTGCAGATTTTGAGTTCCAGCAGTTGCAGACATTTTGGTCTTCGCGTTCGCGAGAGGACCCTCGCGTTCGCGAAGAGTCTGCTGAGGGAGGTGAAAGTTTGGCCTTCGCATTCGCGAGGCCGGTGCCGCGTTCGCGAAGGGCTGCAAAGCTGTGCATCGCATTCGCGAGAAGGCACTCGGGATCGCGTTGAGGAAGTTGGGTCAGTGGGTTCAAGGTCATTTGTTCATCGCGTTCGCGTAGGGGTGAGCGCGTTCGCGAAGGTTTAGGTGGAGGAAGCATCGCGTTCGCGATGGGTTTTACGCGTTCGCATAGAGGAAAAAGTGGTCAACGTAAGTTTGTGCTTCGCGAACGCGAGGCGTTGACCGCGTTCTCGAAGAAGGAAAGGCAGGCCTGGGCATAATGTTTTTAAACTTGTCTTGTTCGCGAATGTGGGTCTATTTTCACCCATAGCTGCTCGTTTTTGGAGATTTTTGAAGGAGATTAAAGAGGAATTCAAGGGGAATCGTTGGGAGGTAAGATTCTTGGACTAAAAACTCGATTATTGTGTGAATTCCACCTAGAAAATCATGAAAACTAAGCCAAAAATTGAAGAACTAGGGCTTGAGAAAATTGAAATTTTGATTCTGGATTTGAAGGGTCATTTGTGGGCGGATTTTGATGTTTTTGGTATGTATGAACTCCTGGGGAGATAAGGAACCTATTGGTGTAAAAATTTCTGAGTTTCGAGAAGTGTGAAGACAAACAATACCCAAGAGGTACGCATAGCATTCGAAGTTGAGGTTTGTAGCTAATGAGAATACAGCAACAATGTAAACATGATACCAGAGGCGGATCCAGGATTTGAAGAGGATGGGTGCACTATTGTGAAGATGCGATTTTAGAATTTATATTGACGAGTTTAACATTAGTATCTACCATGTACCCACTACACTTTTGAGTACTCATAAGCTTTTAACAATATTCATAAACTGCTATTATGCAATTATTTTAGAATTGTTCTTATAAGCTTTATGTTTTATATGCATTTAGGATTTTTGCTCGTAATGTATATGTTATTAAAGTTTCCCTTGTCGTTGAGACTCACGGAGTACAATGGATGGTACTGACGTTCTCTTTTGGGAACCTACGTTGGTCTGTGGTACAACTTAGGAACCGGTTTTGCAGGCGAGCAAGCTACGAGTTAGGACTTCCTTCTCGTCCAGTGCTATTGGTGAGCTCCGCTTTCGTTCGTGGAGTATTTCTTAGAGTCTTTTTTATTTAGCTATTTCTTTGTTTACTTAGAGAATTGGCCAGGAAATCTTATGTCCTGAGTAGTGCGTCAGTTTATCAGTAGAGGCTTCATAGACACAGTCGGTAGGTTAAGATTCATATGTTTTTTTATAATAACTCAGCAGTATTTCATTGGTTACTACAAATAAAGTTTTGAAGTTGGCTTATTTTAGATATTTAAATTATTTAAAGGTATTTGTTTGCAGTAAGTGACTTGTGGCATATAAAATTTGAAGTTATAATAGATTTGATAAGCGTAGATGGTTCTCTCGGTCATGTTTAGTGATCGGGTGCCGATCCCGGCTTGTTCAGAAAATGGGCCGTGACAGATACCATCTACTTAATCAATTCTTCCATTGATAAACTGTTGCAGTCAATTTGGGATCTGCAGAAAAAACTGATAATGGCATAGTAGCTCGGTGAGTTTTTAGATCTCTTTTCCTGTAAGATACAATAGATATCTCCCAAGGTGATCTTATTCTTCTCCTACTTCTACTTTCATTTAAAGAAAGCAATTGTCCCACGGGAACTACTGTTAAGCACCATGAATTCCAAGACTTAAACATTAGCATTTGATAAACCCCTGGTGTTCTTTGTTCATATTATATTATGGAAAGAACTATTAGTGCCTATGTCTCCGGTAGGGGTGTTCATGGTTCGGTTTGGATAGGTTTTTCCCTAAAAAGAAACAAAACCAAGTAAGTCGGTTTTTCAAATATTAGAACCAAACCAAACCAATTAAGTCGGTTTTTTCTTGATTCAGTTTATGTCGGTTTTTCAGTTTTTTTGGTTATTTGTCGGTTTTTTCTTAAATATAAGACATACACTACCAAACACATATTTCGGCGATCACATTTTCAACGTAACACTATCAAATCAATTGCCCTTTGAGAAATCTATTATTTACCAAGATATATTGATGATAATTGAATCAAATGGTGATGAATAATTTAAGGACTCAATTAAAAGTATATAATTTTTAACATGAAATAGATTCTTACACTTAACAAAAAAAAACTACCAATCAAACTAGAATGTAAAGGTAAAGACCTGTACTAAAAGTGCAAACGATTAACATTTACTATAAAAATTTTGAAACTTTGTATAGAAGTATACATGTATATAGGTGTAATGATAAATTTAAAATAGCTACTCCTATATTCGGTTTGGTTCTGTCTTTTTTATTAAAACCAAAATCAAACCAAATTTGATCGGTTTTTAAATTTCAAAACCAAAACTAAACCAAACCAAAAAGTATCGATTTTCTTGGTCGGTTTGGTTTAGGTTTTCGGATTTTTATAAACACCCCTAGTCTCCAGGATATTATATGCATCTTGGTTTTCAGTAAATAAAAAGATCAATGCAAATTCTGTGTTTGAAGAAATACTACAGCTGTCTCTGGTTTGATGTTGATTCTATATGGTGGAACCGTCTCAAAGGCAAAGGGCTGAGCTTCTGTCTTTTCATCTAATCATATATCCGAAATCCTGAAGAGAAATTTGTACAGGATTTAATTGCCTTGTAGATTGATCCATTTACATCTTCTCAGTGTCCATATTAAATTGTTTATTGTTTTAATGGACAATTTACGTTAATCATGCAGTTTTACTTCCATTTAAGCCATGTGTTGTAGCAGCAGCACCAAGTCTTCGGGCAAAGGAAAGAAAGTTGTCAATTGATTTACTAAATTGACAATGCATAACAAAAGCTACATCTCCGTGATAACAAAGTCTGAATAATAAAGATACAACAAAAAATTAAAATTAGCATACCATGAGAGGAAGTACTGTCGCAACATCAAACACAGTTTCCCCCGTGGAGATATGTATTGCTTTGAGCAAACTTTCCCCATTTAATAGCTTGTTTTCAAGGTATAGTTGACAAAAGTTCTACTGCCAGATGGAGAATTTCATATAACTACATGAGTTGAAGTCCATGAATTATAATACTCAGCAACATACTACATCTATGCATAATTACAGCTGGTGAAAATAATTTGTGCAAATACTATAAATAGAATTCACCAAGTAGTAGAGATCCTTCACATGAAATTAAATTGTGCAAATACTATAAATAGAATTCACCAAGCAGTAGAGATCCTTCACTTGAACAGGCCATATTTGAGTAGTAATGGATCATTTTATTTTATTGGATAATCATGCAACCACCTGTTAAGCAAAAAGCGAAAAAGAATATAGGCTAAGACAACAAAACCAGTCAAACAGATAAATCTGAAGTTCATATGGATCAAACTATTACCTTCACCAATGATAAAGGCAATAAATCAGTCCATCAATGCATATTTTATAGTGAGATGCCGGTAGTTAAGATTAGTTAATCTTGCATTAGGTGCGGGATATGTTACTGTATGAACATGTATAAATTAAAAAGAAAAGTAGGTATCAAAGCCCAAGCTAGTATAATCTTTTGCAATCCAATGATACTGATCACGCCCAACTATGCCTTATAAAAAGGACACGCGGACGTTGCAAATATAATCTGAGTATTTAGCCCTGAGTCGAACCCACAAGGAATTAACCTATCAATTACTTTCGTTAGACTTCTAAATTCCACGGAATCAACTTCCCAAACGTTGTGAATAACAATTGATGGTATTTCTACTAACTACGAATGACAGTAAATAAACAGCTGAAAACTAACTATGATTAAGTTGTAAACAATTAAGAGAAGGATCTAAGGTTATGATTTCCCCTATTGATGGAATCCCTTCCGGTTATGAGTCACATAGAATTGCCTAATCATCTCTATTAAATCATGAGCACTATTATTACCGTAAATCTCTCCCGAGTAATCACGATAATTTACTAGACGCTCTCTCCCGAGTTACGCTAGCTGACTTTATTTATTACAGCTCACTTTAGATTGCACCCAAGGCTTCGTTATCCCTAACCTTTAAACCCGTAGTTATTGATCCCTCATATACTTTGGGAGTGGTGTTGTTCAACAATTGACCTAAATATGCACTCTCTCCCGAGTTATGCACACTAAATAGGCACAGCTAATTGAGGATCCGGTCAATTAACTACAACAAGCACATAGATGAACAAATAGAGATTAAACTGGCAAACTATATTAACATAACAAGAAGTTCATCCTTAATAGGTTCCATCAAAACCCTAGACTAGGAAATTAGCTACTCATGATAGAACAAGATAAAACTACTAAATTATTCATAATGGGCAATTGAAAATAATAAAGAGAGGATAGAAGAACTCTAATGTTTTGCTATTCTCCTCACACTTGTTCTTGCCTCCAAGAAAATCTAAAAACAAGCTTAACCCAATCTTGGGCGAATTTCTAAAGCTTATAAGGGTTTGACACAAGTTTTCCCAAATTTACACTTTGGTCCCCAAAATTTCTGACGCGTGAACAGTTCACCGCGGTCGCGGCACGACCGCGGTTCGACCGCGGTGTGAGCTGATCATTCTGCCTCGAGCCTTAATCTGCCGCGGTCGCGGTGGAATTTGCTCAGGCCATTTTCTCGCTTCTTTGCGCTCGGGTACTTCTTAAGTGGACGTTTTCTTTACATTATTGCCTCCAAAACACTCCGTGGTGCTTCCTCACTTAGAATATACCCTGCGAAACAAAAGAACACCATTTAGAGCATTTTGTTGGCAATTTACCTATAAAACAACAATAAAGCATGATAATATTAAGGTGTAAATATCATCTATAATCTTTTGCAATCCAATGATACCCATGGACAGCCATGAGCTGACATGAAGCATAGATAACATATTTGAGTAGTAACAAAACTTTAAGTTCCTGTGGAGAATTCATTTCGAAATGTAAAAAGAGCAGGCCAATGTCTCAAGACCTAAGGTAGAAAGTAGTTTTTGTAAGAATATAAAAGATTTGGTTGCCAAAGAAACAGGCTTATAGGCTCAACGGGGTTAACTAAGATGTATTACATTCAGGTGGGTTTACTTTTTATGTGTGGCTCAACAAAGAAGTGCCTATATCACTTCTAAGACTGAATGAAACTACTATTTTGCTTTGCAAACACACAGGGCAAGTTCTAGGCATCAAATGTGAATCATGGAATACAGTAAAACTCACACACACATGGCACATGACTCACTCTGGATTGATTTATCAAGACATTCTCTTTTGAGTGTTCAAGTTAGATACAAACATACAATTTTTAAGGCACTTTAGCAGGATTCGACCATTGAGACTAAGCGTTACACTCTAGTGTTTATTGTATTAAGGTGTACTAACGCTGAGGGTTTCTCCTTTGGTTTTAGCTCATAGCCCATTAATCTTAACTAAAACTAAAAGAAAACGAAAAATAAAACAAAAACTAAAGGTACCTCAAGGGACGTACTAGACAAGACGACACAGCTCGTGACTAGAGAAGGGAAG
>NW_017670830.1:365314-383705 GCF_001879085.1 Nicotiana attenuata | reverse complement strand
GGAGGAGCCTGGCCACATCAAATCCCTGTGGGCCATGAAATAGTAGATTGCTGACGACCGTGGTAGATTGACATCGGTCGTGTTGCTGGAGGGCAACAACTGACTGTTGATAATGGTGAGCCAACACTTAGCCTCCCAAGTGAGAGACTAGGAATTAAGTGTGATCCTGGGCTTTATCCACATGTGTTCCCTGTCTGGCACACAGATAGTCTCCAGAAGAGTTGGCCACAAGGCACGTGTTGAGCTAAAAGTACGATAATCATCAAATTCCCCCTGAACACTGGCAGGCGGTAAACCCTGCGGATGGTCTGGATGTAAGCATCTACCCGGGTATTGCGCACAGTAACCACCCCATTCTCATGTTCCGGGCAGTTAGCATAGAACTCCCTAACTATTCGAAACAGTTTAGGCCTCCTCCGGTAACCTCGAAGAAGATGTCCAGCTGACACCTCCTCAAACTCATTGAACGATATTCGGGCATTCCACCTCTAAGGCTTGTCTGTCAAATATGCACCTCATGTACGCAATTTCTTAAGCGGTTTTGGCATTGTNAACAAGTATGTACTTATTGCCAAAGGAGCTGATGAAGGGACCCATGAAGTCAATTCCGCAAACATCAAACACTTCCACCTCTTGAATCGGGTTCATGGGCATCTCATGGCGCCGGGAAATGTTCCCGATTTGCTGACATTCATTGCAGCCCTTCACCCATTAGTGCGCATCTTTAAGCACTGTTGGCCAAAAGAAACCGGCCTCTAGCACTTTCGCAGCTGTCCTGACTCGTCCAAAATATCCTCCATACGCCGATGCATGACATGCCTGCAAAACAGAAGATTGTTCTATCTCGGGGACGCACCTCCGGATCATATTGTCAACACATATTCGAAACAAGTAAGGTTCATCCCAATAATACATGCGGCAGTCACGATAAAACTTTTTCTTTTGTATAGAGGAAAGATCATAGGGAACTATACCACATGCCAGGTAGTTTGCAAAGTATGCATACCATGGCACTTCCTCAAGATTGGCCGTGAGCAATTGCTTGTCTGGAAAGGTTTCCAGAATGTCTTCAACCTCAGTTGAATTTTCAGCTCCCTCAAGTCGTGATAGATGATCAGCGACTTGATTTTCTGTGCCCTTAAGGTCACGAATTTCGAGGTCGAACTCTTAGAGTAACAGCACCCAACGANTGAGTGTGTGAAAATGTGTGACTATGGGTGGTTACTCAGACTTCACCACAACCATGTCACATTCGTCCCTTATAACTCCATTGGGGCAATTCCCCAAACACCTTGTGGGCAAGACAAATTCTCCGTACACATAGCCCATAAAGTGGCATCAATTCCTCCCCAAATCAACGATTCTACTACCCCATCACACTCCACAATACTTCATTCAACACCTACAACCATACACTCCCTTTCACCACATTATACACACAGCCCCTTCACCAATCAATCCCAAAAACGAAAAGCACAAGAAAACACTAAGAAACTTAACAAAAATTAATTAAAAATCACTACACAATGATAACACTAAGCTAGCATATAACTACATACAATACAAAAAGAAAAGAGAAGGGGGCGGTGAGAAGCATACCTTAATGGAGGAAGGGTTGAGAGGAATAGAGGTGGGGGAATGATATGAGTGAAGAAAAAGAAGAAGAGTGGAGAGGGTCGTGGGTTTAGGGTTAGAGAGAGAGAGGGAATTGGGGAAATAAGGGGTGGGTCGGGTGTTTTGGATGATGAAGAGGGGGGGTTTTGAAATTATTAAGGGGTGGGATATAAAATTGAACAAAATAAAAAAAACGGAAAAGAAAAAAAATAAAAAAAAATACCTACCTGACGCCGAACCGCCGCGGTCGATCGCGGTCCTACCGCGGCCGCGGCGGATTAAATAACGCGAGGCAGAATGTTTGCCTCTCACCGCAGTTTCACCGCGGTCGCGGTGAACTGCCAAACATCGAGGCAGAATGTTCGCCTCTCACCGTGTCCTGCCGCGGTTCCCCCGCGGTCGCGGTGGTTTGCCCTTTTTTTTTGGGAAGGAAGGTACATAGATCAAACACTAACAAAAATATTCGTGGGTTGCCTCCCACGCAGCGCCTGATTTAACGTCGCGGCACGACGCAGATAAGCGCATTTATGGTTCGCTCGACCTCTGAGGTTCCGTCAAGTTGATCTCTGTCACTTCTTTTGGTACACTCATACCTACATATAGCTTCAATCGCTGCCCATTGACTCTAAATGTGCGAGAGTCTTTCTCCGAGGCAATTTCCACAGCCCCTGAAGGGAATACTTCGACCACTCGAAACGGACAAGACCATCGTGACTTAAGCTTAGCGGGAAACAACCGTAATCATGAGTTGTAGAGCAATACCATGTCCCCGGGTTTGAAATGTCGCTCAACAATGTTCTGGTCGTGCAACCTCTTCATTCTTTCCTTGTACAATCTTGTGCTCTCAAAAGCAAGATGTCTGAACTCGTCAAGCTCATGTAATTCAATGATTCTCGTTGTGCCCGCAGCCTCAATGTCTAGGTTCAGCTGTTTCAGTGCCCACCAAGCTTTGTGTTCAAGTTCCACTGGCAAGTGGCAAGCCTTCCCAAACACCAACTTATATGGCGACATACCAATTGGTGTTTTAAAAGCAGTTCTATAAGCCCAGAGTGCATCATCTAGCTTTTTCGCCCAATCAGTTCTTGTGGCATTTATAGTATTGGTCAATACACTCTTTATCTCTCTATTAGACACTTCCACCTGTCCACTTGTCTGCGGATGATACGGTGTTGCCACCCTGTGACGCACATCATACTTCGCTAGCAACTTTTCAAAGGCTCGATTACAGAAGTGGGTACCTTCGTCACTGATGATAGCTCTCCGTGTCCCAAAATGGGTGAATATGTTCTTCTTCAAAAACCCCACCACTACTCTTGCATCATTAGTGGGAAATGCTGCAGCTTCTACCCATTTGGACACATAATCTACAGCAACAAGTATGTACTTATTGCCAAACACTACTAGAATTCCGCAATAAAGCGACCAAAAAATAGCGACCAAAGTTGGTCTGAAGAGAAAAGCGACCAACGTTGGTCGCAAAACTAGCGAAAATAATAAAATAAATAAATGAAACAAATTAGCGACCAAGGTTGGTCGCAACTTGGTCGCTAAATTAGTCAAAATATTGACTGGACTGGTCAGACTTGCTTGGTCAAAGGTTTACTAAGATTAGCGACCAATGTTGGTCGTTAAATTGGGACCCACCTTCAAAATTTTAATAATTATATTATTATTTTAAAAAAAATAAAAAATTTAAATATATATAATTTAAACTTTGCGACTAACGTTGGTCGCTAAATAAAGGGTAGGCAGGTAGCGACCAAGTTTGGTCGCTAAAGTGGGACTCAGTTATAAATTTTAATAATTATATTTTTAATTTAAATATTATATAAAGTATAAATAAATCTGATTTAAATTTTGCGACCAACTTTGGTCGCTAAATTAATTTCATGTATAATTAGCAACCAAAGTTGGTCTCCATTAAGGTCAACAATGGTCAAAATTAAAAATCACTTTTGTATTTACTATCTAAATAATATAAATGTAAGCCGTTAATATATATAATATATATACTTACGCTGTACTATGCACTAAGTATAAGTGTATTAGGTAATATTATATCGAATATGGCTTTTATATATATATATATATATATATATATATATATATATATATATATATATATATATATATATATATATATATATATAATTTAATTTTTTTAGATATAGCGACCAATGTTGGTCGCTATTCTGGTCAAACGGTCAGAAATTAGCGACCAAATTGGTCGCTATTTTGGTCAAAATAGTCAATACATTTTTGCTTCCAAAAATAGCGACCAAAGTTGGTCGCTTTTTGTAAATACAGTAGCTAAAAAACGGGTTTCCCCTCATATTCTCTTATTTTCTTCTCTCTCTAGGAGAATTCCATCATCATCTTCAACTTCGATGCGGTAGAGATATGGACGAAATTTGGTGAACAAACCCATAACCATCTTCCTCAGAAATAATAATTTATGTGACTGCCACGATCAATAAATCAACGAACAAACTTTTCCATGGGAGTACATCATAGTATGGGAAAAGGAGAATTCATGTTGTCAATCGTTTCTTCATCTTCTTGAACAGAGATCGTTGCTACTTGTTGAATCTTAGACATTGATGAATTTCTCAACGCTTTGGACATTGTGGGTTATAGCTCTGATACAAATTGATTGATTCTTCGAGTAAAATATAAATGCATATGAAAGAAAAGAAAAAAGAAAAAGAGAACAAAAAAAAGAAAAAAAAAAAAAAAAACCAACCGACCAGGATCAAGATCTATGAAACGAAACGTGGGTTTGTGGGTCGCATATTCAAGAAATAACATATCTCAAAATTTAGGAACTCAGAATCGATGAATTCAAAAACGAGGTGAAAGATTACGATCTGAACTATATAAAGAAAGACTATTTACTCGTTCAAAATAAGTAAAATATTGATGTTGCCCAGTTCAATAAAAGTTAAGATTCTTATGATTTGATCAAAAGAACGAATTGTTAGAGCAAGAGAAGCGTGTTCTTGGAAAGATCAAGAACTAAACATTGTTTCTAAAGTCACGCTCTTGGAATCGAATTAAGTGATAAGAAACACCACCACGCAATGGAATAACAAGATAAAGACTATTTCAACCAACCTTGCTTTGGACCAAAAACAAGGGATAAAAAGAAGACAAAATAAGAAAAACACCTCTATTTGTAAACTAGGGCCTCAAAACCGTGATTTCTATCCTACAAGCAAAAGAGACCTTATATAGGCCTTAGAGTCCTTTCTTTGAATGACTACAATTCCCATATTTCTACTAAAGGAAATAAAGATCCCTAATATCTACAAGGAAAAAGAAACTAATCCTACCTAAAGGAAAAACTTATTCCTAATTGAATAAAATAAATCTTATTTTTAAAGAAGGAAAAGAATCTTTGGCTTCTTGAAATCAATCTTAGCAGCGTCTTGGACTTCTTGGCGGCCTTCTTGAAAATAAATCGCATATGTTTTGGACGTTGAGCTTTAAAACATTATCTGGTCAAATAATAAAAATTTAAACATAAATTTTTCTTACATCAACAGCACTAGAGCAATTGGTATGAATTTTAGACGGGTTTTTTGTTAAGCTACCAAAATTTACCTGTGAAAGAGCCAACATGATGCTTAATGAAGACCAAAACGATGCCAAATATTCATGTAGCATATCGAATTTATTTGAAATCTTAAAATATCAGATACCTAGAAGGCTAGTGCATATGGAATGGATGAGAAGCCACTGGATTATTTTTAACTCAGCTCTTTTAGGTTGGCAGTCGCAATAAAAATAATTGTATTTCTCCTTTCCGACGATACTCCCACAATGACATTTGTTGGGCATATCTAATACGTCGACGTTTCATAATTTTTATCAGCGAGTTGTTGTATCCCAGTATATTGGCCGATCTATGTAATCCATTTAATCGTTTGCTTGTTGACATTCCAGTTCCAGCAATTTTTTCTATTTGTAAAGTAATTTTTTACATTTGATTTTAATTGACTAAAGAAACTTTGGTGTTTTAAGCTAAAAACCCACGATCATATTATGTAGGAAAACTACTGGAGTTGGAGAAATTTTCCTGCCATCAACATCTTACCCTGATTTTGTGGTTTACTTTGGGCAATGGAGATAAATAATGTATGGTGGGGACAATATAACGCAAAAATGAGTAATCCAATTAGTAACAATCAAGAATGTTGGATAATTAATCTCTCGTATTTGAGATAGACTTTAAGATAGTACCACACAAAGCGACTCTAGTCTAATAAGGATGAAAATTGTAGTTACAATCAATGCCGTCTTTTTCCTAATTAACGAAAAATGTCGTTATACCCTCAAAATACACATGTGAAATATAATCAATTAAGAAATCAACTCATAAGACAAGCAAACAAGTAAAAAACAAGAAAAAATAGAGGAGACACCCCAACTGGAGAAAACTGAAGGAAAGAACTAACATTTGGGATAGAGAGGTGGATGAATGGACAAACAGAGAACCTCATAGAAAGATGTTGGAATAATATTACTCAAAAAATGTAATTAAATAATTCCAAATAACACTGTATCAAATAGGAAACAACATGAAAGAAAGAAGATGAAGTGTACTGGAAATAATGAGCCTAACCAATAGCATCTGTTAATCTTCAGCCAAGAAATCATCCATATGAGTTTTTTTCTATTATATATAAATGGCTAAGGGTGACGACTCAGCATTCTAACTATGTGTAGCAATTGGAATTTAATAAATTGTACATGGAAAGTGGGGGCCCATCCTCATGTAGTAATCTTTCTTGACTTACAATGTCGTATCAATTCTTCTATCCAATCTGACCACCGATGAAGCGTACTAAAAATAATTTTAATGTCTTTTAGGGAGACAAATGGGTTAAAAATTAGAGCTCCTAATAGGCACGCTCTTAGGAAACACGAGTATAGTTCCAGAGTATGAAACTTTATTTTCCTCTCTCTTTCTCCCCATTTGTGTTGGATCCACGTTTGCAACTAGCCAAACTCCAAAGCAAACATTAGGTTTGTAGAGTTTAATAATAAGTAGCCAAAACCTTTTATGCAGTTTTTAATCCAAGGCAATATACCTAGACACGGTAGTAGGCGACATATATTAAACATGCCATGTTGAAGTTTCAATGAAGGTCATTTGTGACAGACCCGAGTGCCTGATCGTCTCAATGAGTTTAACCGGGTCCGTTCTCCCATTTCTTGCTTCTTGATGCTGCTGCTCATTCTTGTTTTGGGAGTATCCGGGAGTGTTGGTTGGATTGAATCCTAGTTTGGTTTTGCGTAAAGTTTGACGACACTTTAGTCTCTTTTTAAGGAAGAGTCTTAAGTTGGAAAAAGTCAACCGGTATGTTTGACTTATGTGTTAGAAGCTCGATGTGAGTTCCGATAGAATCGGTTAGCTCGGGAGGTGATTTATGTACTTAGAGTCGTGATTCAGAATGGGTTTTTAGAGTCCAGAGTAGAATTAGGCTTGAATTGGCGAAGTTGATATTTTGGCGATTTCCGGTTGATAGGCGAGATTTGATAGTAGGGTCGGAAATAGAATTCCGAAGATTGAGTAGCTTGTTGTGTCAATTTGGGAGTGTGATGTAAATTTAAGGTCATTTGGCATGTTTGGTTGGGTTTTTATTCCAAATAGCGTTATGTCGAAAATGATTTTAGAAACTTAGGCTTAATCCGATGTGTTTTGGGTGTGATTTGGATTTTGTTTTGAGGTGGTTTTGAATGATTGGAACAAGTTTGAATAAGGTTTAGGATGTGGTTGGGGCTTTTGTGTTGAAGGTCCCGGGGGGCTCGGGTGAGTTTCGGTTGTCAATCGGGATCATTTGAGAAGTCAGAAAATTGCAGTTTGATTTCTCAGGCAGTTGCAGACATTTGGTCCTTCCGCGTTCGACAGAGATGGACCGCTCGCGTTCGGAAGAGGTCTCTGAGAGAGGTGAAAGTTTTGGCCTTTCGGCATTCCAGAAGGCCGGTGCCAGCGTTCCGCAAGGGCGTGCAAAGCTGTGCATCGCATTCCGGGCAGAAAGCACTCGGGATCGCGTTGAGGAAGTTTGGGCCAGTGCGTTCTAAGGTATTTTGTCATCGCGTTGCGTAGGGTGAAGCCGCGTTCGGCGAAGGTTTAGGTGGAGGAAGCATCGCGTTCGCGATGGGTTTTTACGCGTTTCGCATAGAGGAAAAAAGGTGAGTCAACGTAAAGTTTGTGCTCCGAACGCGAGCTTTGACCCGTTTCCTCGAAAGAAAGAAATGCAGGCCTGGGCATAATGTTTTAAACTTGTCTTGTTCGCCGAATGTGGGTCTATTTTCACCCATAGTCCTGCTCGTTTTTTGAGGAATTTTGAAGGAGAATGTAAAAGAAGGAATCAAGGGGAAGTTCGTTGGGAGGTAAGTTCTTGGACTAAAAACTGCGATTTTGTGTGAATTCCACCTAGAAATCATGAAAACTAAGCCAAAAATTGAAGAAACTAGGCTTGAGAAAATTGAAAATTTTGATTCTGATTTTGAAGGGTCATTTGTGGGCGGATTTGGATTTTTTGGTATGTATGAAATCCCTGGGAGATAAGGAACTATTGGTGTAAAATTTCTGAGTTCGAGAAGTGTGAAGACCAAACAATACCCAAGAGGTACGCATAGCATTCGAAAGTTTGAGGTTTGTAGCTAATGAGAATAAGCAACAATGTAAACATGATACCAGAGGCGGATCCCAGGATTTGAAGAGGCATGGGTGTGCATCTATGTGAAATGATTTAGATTTAATTGAACCGGAGTTTAACATTAGTATCTACCATGGTACCCATACAACTTTTGAGTACTCATAAGCTTTAACAATATTCATAAAACTGCTATTATGCAATTATTTTAGAATTGTTCTATAAGCTTATGTTTTATATGCAATTTAGGGATTTTTTGGGCTCCGGTATGATTATGTATTAAAGTTTTCCCCTTGGGTCGTTGAGACTCAAGGAGTAGCAATGGGATGGTACTGACGTTCTCTTTGGGAACCTACGGTTGGTCGCTAGTGGTCACAACTTAGAAACCGTTTTGCCCCAGGCGAGAAGCTACGAGTTTAGAGACTCTCTTTCTCGTCCAGTGCTATTGGTGAAGCTCGCTTCGTTCTGGATGTATTTCTGTAGATCTTTTTTATTTAAGGCTATGTTCTTTGTTTACTTAGAGAAATTGGCCAGGAAAATCTTATGCTCCTGAGTAGTGCGTAAAGTTTAATCAGTTAGAGGCTTCATAGACACAGTCGTAGTTTAAGAGTTCATATGTCTTTTTTAAATAACTCAGGCAGTATTTCATTTTTACTACAAATAAAGTTTTGAAGTTGGGCATTATTTCTAATTAGTTATAAATATTACAAGGTATTTGTTTGCAGTAAGTACTTGTGCTAATGAAAATTTGAAGTGTTATATAAGATTTGATAAGCGTAGATGGTTCTCTCGGTCATGGTTTAGTTGATCGGGTGCCGGATCCCCGCTGGCTTGTTCAGAAAATGGGCCGTGACAGATACATCTACTTAATCAATTCTTCCCATTGATAAACTGTTTGAGTCAATTTTGGGACTGCCAGAAAAAACTGATAATGCATAGTAGCTCGCCGTGAGTTTTTAGGATCTCTTTTCCTGTAAGATACAATAGATATGCTCCCAAGTTGGATCTTATTCTTTCTCCTACTTCTACCTTTCATTTAAAAGAAAGAGCAATTTTCCCACGGGAACTACTGTTAAGGCACCTAGAATTCCAAGACTTAAAACATTAGCATTTGATAAAACCCGCTGGTGTTCTTTGTTCATCATTATATTATGGAAAGAACTATTAGTGCCTATGTCTCCGGTAGGGGTGTTCATGGTTCCGGTTTGATAATTTTCCCTAAAAAAAACAAAACCAAGTAAGGGTTTTTGCAAAATATTTAGAACGCAACCAAACCAGATTTAAGGTCGGTTTTTTTCTTGATTCAGTGTTATGTCGTTTTTCATGTATTTTTGGGTATTTGTCGGTTTTTTTTTTAAATATAAGACATACACTACCAAACACATATTTCGGCGATCACATTTTCAACGCTAACACTATCAAAATTCAATTGCCCTTTGAGAAAATATATTATTACCAAGATTATTGATGATAATTGAATCAAATGGTGACTGAATAATTTTAAGACTCAATTAAAAGTATATAATTTTTTTTTGTTTTAACATGAAAATAATTCTACACTTAACAAAAAAAAAACTACCAATCAAACTAGAATGTAAAGGTAAACCTTCTAAAAGTGCAAAACGATTAAACATTTACTAATAAAAATTATGAAACTTTGTATAGAAGTATACACTGTATTATAGGTGTAATATAAATTTAAATAGCTAATCCTATATCGGTTTTGGTTCTGTCTTTTTTTATTAAAACCAAATCAAACAAAATATTTGAATCGGTTTTTAAATTTACAAACCAAACTTAAACCAAACCAAAAGTATCGATTTTCCTTGGTCGGTTTGTTTAAGGTTTTGCGGATTTTTTATAAAACACCCCTAGTCCCAGGATATTATATGCATCTTGGTTTCTAGGAATTTAAAAAGATCAATGCAAATTTCTGTGTTTGAAGAAATACTACAGCCTGTCTCTGGTTTGATGTTGAATTCATAATGGTGGAGACCGTCTCAAGGCAAAGGGCTGAGCTTCCTGTCTTTTTCATCTAATCATATATCCGAAATCCGTGAGAAGAAATTTGTTACAGGATTATTGCCTTGTAGATTGATCTTTACATCTTCTCATGTCATATTAAATTGTTTATGTTTTAATGGACAATTTACGTTAATCATGCATTTTACTCCATTTAAGCCATGTGTTGTAGCAGCAGCACCAAGGTCTCGGGCAAAAAGGAAAGAAAGTTGTCAATGGATTTACTAAATTGACAATGGCATAACAAAAGCTACAATCTCCGTGATTAACAAAGTCTGAATTAATAAAGATACATACAAAAAATTAAAAATTAGCATACCATGAAGGAAGTACTGTCGCAGAACATCAAACACAGTTTCCCCCGTGGAGATATGTATTGCTTTGAGCAACTTTCCCCATTTAATAGCTTGTTTTTCAAGGTAATGTTGACAAAAGTTCTACTGCCAGATGAGAATTTGTCATATTAATTACATGAGTTGAAAGTCCGATGCATTTATAATAACCAACAACAGTTACTACATCTATGCATAATTACAAGCATGGTGGAAAATAATTTGTCAAAAAACTATAAATAGAATTTCCACCATAGTAGTAAACCTTCAATGAAATTAAAATTGTGCAAATACTATAAATAGAATTCCACGCAAGCAGTAGAGATCCTTCATTGAACAGGCCATATTTGAGTAGTAATGGATCATTTATTTTTATTGGATAATCATGCAACCACCTGTTTAAGCAAAAAGCCGAAAAAGAATAATAGGCTAAGACAACAAACCAGTCAAACAGATAAATCTGAAGTTCATATGGATCAAACTATTACTTCACTCAATTGATAAGGCAATAAATCCAGTATCCATCAATGGCATATTAATTATAGTGAGATGCCGGTAGTTAAGATTAGTAATCTTTGCAATTAGGGTACGGGAGAATGTTACGTAATGAACATGTATACAATTAAAAAGAAAAGTAGGTATCAAAGCCCAAGCTAGTATAATCTTTTTGCAATCCAATGAATACTGATCACGCCCAACCTATGCCTTATAAAAAGGACACGCGGACGGTTGCAAATGATAATCTGAGTTTAGCCCTGAAGTCGAACCCAAGAATTAAACTGATTCAATTACTTTTCGTTAGATTCTAAATCCACGGAATCAACTTCCCAAACGTTCGTGAATAGAGACAATTGATGTATTTCCTAGCTAACTACGGAATGACAGATAAATAAACAGCTGAAACTAACTAAGATTAAGTTTGTAAACAATAAGAGAAGGATCCTAAGGTATAATGTTTCCCCTATGATGGAATCCCTTCGCGTTATGAGGTCGACATAGAATTGCTAAAATCATGCTCTATTAAATCATGAGCACTATTATTTACCGGTAAATCTTTCCCGAGTTAATCACGATAATTTACTAGACGCTCTCTTCCCGAGTTACGCTAGCTGACTGATTTATTAAGCTCACTTTAGATTGGCACCCAAGGCTTCGTTATCGCCGTAACCTTTAAACCCGTTAGTTATGATGCCCTCAATATACTGTTGGGAGTTGGTGTGTTTCAACAATTGACGCTAGAATAATGCACCTCTTTACTCCCGAGTTATAGCACCACTAAATAGGCACAAGCAATTGAGGATCGGTCAATTAACTACAACAAGCCACATAGATGAACAAATAGAGATTAGAAACTGGCAAACTATATTAACATAACAAGAAGTTGATCCTTAAGATAATGTTCCATCAAAACCCTAGACTGAGGAAATTAGCTATCTTCAATGATAGAACAAGATAAAACTACTAAATTATTAGCATAATGGCAGCAATTGAAAATAATAAAGAGAGGATAGAAAGAACTCTAATGTTTTGCTATTCTTCCTCACACTTGTTCTTTGCCTCACAGAAAGATCTAAAAACATACGCTTAACCCAAAATCTTCGGCGAATTTCTAAAAGCGTATAAAGGGTGTTGACACAAGTTTTGTCCCAGAATTTCCACTATTGGTCCCCCAAAATTTCTGACGCCGTGAAACAGTTCACCCTGGTCGGCCGGGCACGACCGCGGGTTCGACGCGGCATGGTGTGAGCTGATCATTCTGCCATCGATCCCTTAGATACTGCCGCCGGTCGGCGGTGGAAATTTGCTCAGGCCATTTCCTCGCTTTTTTGCGGCTCGGGGTACTTCTTTAAGTGGACGTTATTCTTTACATTATGCCGTCCAAAAACACTTCCGTGGTGCTGTCCCCAAAATTAGGAATATACCCTGCCAGATGCAAGCAAAAGATACACCATTAGAGCATTTGTTGGATATTAACCTAATAAAACAACAATTAAAAGCATGATAAGTATCTAAGGTGTAAATATCAGACTATAATCTTTTTTGCAATCCAATGATTACCCGATGGACAGCCATAGTGAACAATGAAGCATAGAGTAAACAATATTTGAGTAGTAACAAAACTTTAAGTCCTTGGAGAATTCAATTCGAAATGTAAAAGAGCAGACCAATGTCTCAAGACCTAAGGTATAGAAAGTAGTTTTTGTAAGAATATAAAAGATTTGGTTGCCAAGAAATCAGCTTAATAGCTCAACGGGGGTTAACTAAGAATGTATTAACATTCAGTGGGTTTACTTTTATGTTGGCTCCAACAAAGAACGTGCCTATATCACTTCTAAGACTGAATGAAAAACTTACTATTTTGCTTTGCAAAACACACAGGGCAAGTTCTAGGCATCAAATGTGAATCATGGAATTACAGTAAACTCACACACACTGGCACATGACTCACTCTGGATTGTATTTATCAAGACATTCTCTTTTGAAGTGTCAAGTGTAATTTACAAACATAAAGTTTTTAAGGCACTTTAGCAGGATTCGACCGATTGAGACTAAAGCGTTAGCACTCTAGTGTTTATTGTGATTAAGTGTTAGCGTAACGCTGAGGGTCCTCCTGTGGTTTTAGCTCATAGCCATATCTTAACTAAAACTTAAAAGAAAGAAAAATAAACAAAAACTAAGGTCCTCAGGGACTCTAGCAAGACACACAGCCTACGTGACTAGAAGAAGGAAGTAGAGCCCTTGAGTAACTCGGTGGATCTAATTGAGCATCTTCGTCCATGGGAGGAGCCTGGCCACAATCAAAAATCCCTTGTGGCCATGAAATAGTGAGATTGCTTGAACGACCGTGGTAGATTGAACATCGGTTCGTGGTTGCTGGAGGGCAAACAACTGGACTGTTATGAATGGTGAGCCACACTGTGCCTCCACAGTTGAGAGACTAGGAATAAGTGTGATCCTGGCTTTACCACATGTTGTTCCCTGTCTGCACAGCAGATAAGTCTCCAGAAGAGTTGGCCACAAGGCACAGTGTTGAGCTTAAAAGTAACGATAACTCATCAAATTCCCTGAACACTGGCAGAGTCGAGTAAAGCCCTTGCGATGTCTGGATGTAAGCATCTACCACGGGGTATGCGCACAGTAACCGACCTCGCAGTTCCATGTTCCGGGCAGTTAGCATAGAACTCCCTAACTATTACGAAGCATTGCCTCCTCCGGTACCCTCGAAGAAAGATGTCCAGCTGACCACTCTTTCCTCAACTCATTGAAATATTCGGTGCATTCCACCTTCTAAAGGCTGTGCAATATGAAACCTCATGTAGCAATTTTCTCTTAAGCGGTTTTGGCATTCTTGTACCGGTCCTCCGCCCGGTTTTGGATACAAACCTAAGTGTTGTCAAAACTGAGCGCACTTGCGCTTGCTCCTAGCTTCTATGAGGAGCTTCCCGTATCACTAGCGGAGGAACCCGGTGTTTGCGTCGCTTCCTAGATAAACTCAATTGTACCCTGTCCAACAGAGAAACGCCTATTAGTGGGTGTGTGAAATGTGATGACTATGGGTGGTTACTCAACTTCACCACATACCAGTCAGCATTCGTCCCCTATAACTCCATTGGGCAACCCCAAACACTTGTGAGGCAAGACAAATTCTCCTACACATAGCCGCATACAAAGTGCATTAATCCTAACCCAATCAAACGATTCTTACTACCGCCATCACCACTCCACAATACTTCATTCAAACACCTACACACCATACACTCCTTTCACCACATTATATCACAAAGCCACCTTCACCAATCAATTCCCAAAACGAAAAGCACAAGAAAACACTCTAAAGAAACTTAAAAAATTAATTAAAATCCGAACTACACCAGATGATAACACTAAGCTAGGCGATATAAACTACATACCAATACAAAAAAGAAAAGAGAAGGGGCAGGTGAGAGCATACCTTAATGGAGAAGGGTCGTTGAGAGGAATAGTAGGTGGGTGGAATGATGAGTGAAGAAAAAGAAGAAGAGTGGAGAGGGTCGTGTTAGGTGTTAGAGAGGAGAATGAGGGAATTGGGGAATAAAGGGTGGTCGGAGTTGTTTTGGGATGATGAAGAGGGGAGGGTTTTGAAAGTATTAAGGGGTGGATTAAAATTGAACAAAGATAAAAAAACGGAAAAGAAAAAAAATAAAAAAAAAATACCTACCTGACGAACGGCTCGCGGTACGACGCGGTCCCACCGCTAGCCGCGGTGTAATTAAATTAACGTGAGGCAGAAGTTTGCCTGCTCACCGCGGTTTCACCAGTAGTCGCGGTTGAACTGCAAACATCAGGCAGAATTGTCGCCTCTTCACTGCGGTCCTGTCCGCGGTCCTCCCGTAGGTCGGGGTGGTGCCCTATTTTTTTGAAGGAAGGTTACAGTATATCAAACACTAACAAAGAAACATTCGTGGGTTGCCTCTCCACGCAGCGCCTGATTTAACGTCGCGGCAAGACGCAGATAATGCGCATTTACGGATTCGCTCGACCTCTGAGGTTCCGTCAGCGTTGATCTTCTGTCACTGCTTTGTACAATCATACCTACATATTAGCTTCAAATCGCTGCCCATTGACTCTAAATGTGCGAGAGTCTTCCTCCAAGGCAATTTCCACAGCCCCTGAAGGGAATACTTCGACCGACTTCGAATAATGGACCAGACCATCCTGAATTAAAGCTTACGGGAAACAGCCGTAATCATGAGTTGTAGAGCATACCATGCCCCAGGGTTTGAAATGTCGCTCCAAACAATGTTTCTGGTCATGCAAGCTCTTCATTCTTTCCTTGTACAATCTTGTGCTCTCAAAAGCAAGATGTCTGAGACTCGTCAAGCTCATGCAATTCAATGATTCTCGTGAGTGGCCCGGCAGCCTCAATGTCTAGGTTCAGCTGTTTTGTGCCCCATGCAAGGCTTTGTTTTCAATTCCACTGGCAAGTGGCAAGCTTCCCAAACACCAACTTATATGGTTGACATACCCATTTGGTGTTTTTAAAAGCGAGTTCTATAAGCCTAGCGTGCATCAATCTACTTTTTCAACCTATCAGTTCTTGTGGCATTACAGTCTGGTCAAGTACACTCTTTATTCTCTCTATTAACACGTTCCACCTGTGCACTTGTCACTGCGGATGATACTGGTGTTGCACCCTTGATGCACTAATCATACTTCGCTAGCAACTTTTCAAAGGCTCGATTTACAGAAGTGGGTAACCTCCGTCACTGATGATAGCTCTCGGGTCCTAAAATGGGTGAATATTATCTTCTTCAAAAACCTCCACCACTACTCTTGCATCATTAGTGGGAAAATGCTGCAGCTTCTAACCCATTTGGACACATAGACTCTACACAACAAGATGTACTTATTGCCCTAAGGAGCTGACGAAAAGGAACCCATGAAGTCAATTCACAACATCCAAACACTTTCCACTCTTGGAATCGGGTTCAATGTGGCATCTCATGCCGCCAGAAAATTTCCCAGTTCGCTTGACATTCATTGCAGGCCCTTCACCCATTGGGTGCGCATCTTTCTTTTGGCCAAAAAGAAACCGGCCCTCTAGCACTTTCGCAGTTGTTCTAAATCCCTCCAAAATGTCCTCCATTAACGCCGATAGTGCATGACATGCCTGCAAAACAGAAGATTGTAAGATCTCGGGGACGACACCTCCGGATATATTGTCCAACACATATTCGAAACAAGTAAAGGTTCATCCCAATAATACAATGCAGCAGTCACCGATAAAACTTTTCTCTTTGTACAGAGGAAAGATCATAGGAACTAATACCACATGGCCAGGGAGTTGTGGCAAAGTCCTTGCATACATGGCACTTTCCTCAAGATTGGCCCGAGCAGTTGTCGTTCTGGAAGGTTTCCAGAATGCTTCAACCTCAGTTGAATATTTCAGCTCCCTCAATGTACGTGATAGATGATCAGCGACTTGATTTCTGTGCCCTGACGGTCACAGAATTTCGAGGTCGAACTCTTGGAGTAACAACACCCAAGAATAGGAACGGTTTAAGATTCCTGTGCTTCTCAATTAAGTACTTGAGAGCTGCATGGTCAGTGTGATACACATTACCTTAGGATCCACATCAAGGTATGATCTGAATTTATCGAAACAAACACAACACCGGCCCAACGCATCCCTTCTCCGTCACAGTGTAGTTTCACTGGGCTCCACTCAGCGTTCTACTGTGCATAGTAGATTGGATGCATTAATTTGTCTTTCCGCTGTCCCAGCACTCCCCCAAACTCCGTAGTCACTGCATACACATGAGTTCAATGCCTGCTCCAGTCGGCGGCAACAAATGATTGGTGTTGTGGACGCAGCTGGTTCTTTATTTCAAGCTCCCTGAAAATCTACCATCAATCATCAGAAAAACAAGAAGGGTGATCTTTTCTAACAACTACAGAGAGGGTTAGGCAATTTTGAGAAAGTCATTATAGAGTCTCCGGTAAACAACCGGCATGCCCGTGGAACTCCTGATTGATTTGAACTGAAGTTGAGGGGCAGCTTTGCTATCCACATCCAGCCTTTGCGAGATCCACCTCAATCCTTTGCTTGACACCCGGTGCCCCCAAGACTAGCCCCCTCTTGTACCAATTAAGATGGCACTTCTCCCAATTAAGAACCAGGTTAGTCTCAATACACCGTTTCAGCACACGAGATAGATTTATAAAGGCACTCATCAAAGATGAGTTGCCCTGACCTGTGTATTAGAAGAATCGATGCCATTGAATACCTCCATTATGTCCTCTACCATGTCAGTGAATAGGCCATCATGCACCTTGGATGTCGGTTGCAGATGTTCATAGGCAAAGTGCATCCCTACATCGAAAGGCATAAATGACATGATGGCAAGTGAAGGAGGTTTTCTCTCCGTCCATCTGTGTCAATGGAGATCTGATTGTACCGGACTGATACCCATCCTAGAAAACAAAAGTATGACCTCCCTGCCAATCTGTCTAACATCTAATCAATGAAGGGAAGTGAGAAGTGGTCTTTCCGGGTGGCTAGATTTAACTTTCTATAATCCATGCAAATTCTCTCCAGCCCGTGACGATTCGTGTGTGAGATCATTTGATTGTTATCGTTTTTGATCACCGTCATGCCACCTTCTTAGGCACACACATTGCACTGGGCTATAACCCAGCTGCTGTCAGATATGTGTGAAAAGAATGAGTCCGCATCTAACCACTTTATTACTTCTTTCTTCACCATTTCCTTCATATTGGGGTTCAGCCTTCTTTGATGTTCCCTGGAAGTTTTATGTCCCAATTTCTAGCCGAATTTTATGCATACAGTAGGAGGGGCTGATCCCCTTTATGTCTGCCATGGGTCCACCCAATGGCAGTCTTACACTCCTTGAGTACCGTAAGATGTTGTTGTGCCTACACATCTAACCAAACTGGATGAGATAATAACAGGTAATGTGGAGTCAGGTCAAGGAACTCATACCTGAGATGGGCTGGCAATGGCTTCAATTCCAGCTTTGGTGGTTCTTCAATGGATGGCTTAGCTGGAGGAGTTTCTCTATTTCTAAGTGTAAGGGCTCAAATTCAAGAGTTCTGTCCCAGAACCCTCTGCCCTCTAAAGCCAACACCCATTCTGCACATTCTCTTCTCCAGTTCACCTCATCTAAATTCATCAGACATGCAGCCAGGGGTCCTCAAACTTGTCAACATCTCACCATCAGTTTCTACAATTACATCTACGCGCATCAATAAGAGAGG
>NW_017670830.1:352405-365289 GCF_001879085.1 Nicotiana attenuata | reverse complement strand
ACGGCATCAATAAGAGAGCAATTGGCGAATTCACTTGGTCGCCTCATAGATTTCTGCACATTGAATGTTATCTCTTCGTCGTTCAGTGTCATCTTGAGCTCCCCAATCTCACAATCAATGAGAGCTCTCCCAGTGGCCAAGAACGGTCTTCCCAAAATTATGGGAATTTCTTCATCCACCTTGCAGTCTAAGATCACAAAATCTGCAGGGAACACAATTTCCCCACCTGAATCCACACATCATCCAGGATACCAGAGGGTCTTTTTGCAGTCCTGTCAGCTAGCTGCAACAACATAGAGGTGGGCCTAGCTCTTCCAATCCCCAACCTCTTATAAATCGCTAGGGGCATAAGATTTATGCTGGCCCCTAGATCACAAAGTGCCTTAGCGAAAGCAAAATTACCAATAGTGCAGGGAATTGTAAAGCTCCCTGGGTCAGATAGCTTTTCCGCAATTGGTCTAGTCACCACTGCACTGCAGGTCTGAGTAAGAGTCACCGTGGCCAAGTCTTGGAAATCAAATTTTCGGGACATTAAGTCCTTCATCATTTTTGCATACCCAGGCATCTCTTTCAAAGCATCTATCAATGGAATATTTACTTGGATTTGTTTCAGCATCTCCAAGAATTTCTTGTAATGCTCCTCTTTTTGGTACTTAGCCAGCCTCTGAGGGAATGGTGGTGGAGGTCTCTTCTTCCCAATGATTTGGGATTGCTTTTTATCAGCTACCACCTCAACCACTGGTTCCCGGGCTGTCTCAGCTTCTTTCTCAATCTCAATCTGAATGTTATTTTCTTCCTGGGCAGGCTGGACTGTCACCTCTATCAGTTTCGTTGACTCATCCAGCCCAATGGGAACTGGTATGAGTGTCTCAGCCTGTCTGGTTTCTCGAGCCCTTTCTTGCTCTACATCCAAATCTCTGTCATTACGTAGACTCACTGCCATCAGCTGCTTCGGGCCTTGATCTTTTGGATTTATCTGGGTGTCTGCAGGTAATGTCCCATGAGGACGATTGTTCAGAGACATCGAAATTTGGCCCATCTGCACTTCAATATTCTTGATAGCTGAATCATATGTATCTACTCTCTCACTTACTGTTGCATTGGACCCAATGATCTGCTGCATCATTGCCTCAAGTCTAGCAAACCCATCTTCCTGCCGTCCACCATGCTGCTGCTAAGGAGGATGATACCCCTGCTGCTGATTCTGATTATTGTATTCCTGTGGCCTTTGGTAAGGTGCCATATTATTAGGAGGTCTCATACCTCCCATGTTTCCACCAATAACATAGGACCCAGGCAGCCTAAATCTCAGGAACTTCCACTTTTATACTCGGTTCATCAGCGAAGATCATAGTGTCTCGTTCAACAGACTTTATTTATGAAAATATCATGTATTTAAGAAGTGTTAACATAACATAAATTAGGTTATCAATGGATTTACTAACTTTGAAAATGCATAACAAAAGCTACATTTCCGTGATAACAAAATCTGAATAATAAAGGTACAACACAAAAATTAGCATACCATGAGAGGAAGTACTGTTGCAACATCAAACACAGTTTACCCCGTGGAGATATGTATTGCTTTGAGCCAACTTTCCCCATTTAATAGCTCGTTTTCAAGGTGTAGTTGACAAAAGTTCTACTGCCAGCTGGAGAATTTCATATAGCTACATGAGTTGAAGTCCATGAATTATAATACTCAGCAACATACTACATCTATGCATAATTACAGCTGGTGAAAATAATTTGTGCAAATACTATAAATAGAATTCACCAAGTAGTAGAGATCCTTCACTTGAAAATAAATTGTGCAAATACTATAAATAGAATTCACCAAGCAGTTGCAACGACCCGACCGGTCGTTTTGAGCTTTTGCACTTTGCTCGCCAGTTCTCGGGCATGGCTTGCCCCGTGTGATGTATTATGACTTATGTAAATCGTTGGTTTTGGTTTTCAGGGTAATCGGAATGAATTTGGAAGAACAGTCCTCAGTTGAAGCATGAAATTTGAAAGGTCTGACCAAGTTTTGACTTTTTAGTATTTGATCTCGGATTTGGATTTCTATGATTTGGTTAGCTCCGTTAGATGATTTTGGACTTGGGAGCGCGTCCGGAATGTATTTTGGAGGTCCGTGGTAGATTTAGGCTCGAATTGGCGAAATTGGAAATTTGGAATTTTCCGGTCGGCAGTGGAAATTTTGATATCGGAGTCGGAATGGAATTCCAGAAATAGGAGTAGGTCCGTTTGTGTCATTTGTGATGTGTGTGCAAAATTTCAGGTCATTCGGACGATGTTTGATAGACTTTTTGATCGAATTCGGAAGTTTTGGAATTCTTAGGCTTGAATCCGAGGGTGATTTGATTTGGTTTTGAGCGTTCCGAAGGTTGAAACAAGTTTGAATTATGTTATGGGGTGTGTTGGCATATTTGGTCGGGGTCCCACGAGGCTCGGATATGTTTTGGAAGAGTTTTTGGAAGATTTTGGCGTTTTGAGCATAAGCATGTAATGATCCAAAGGTCCATTTTTAGTTCTAGAGATCGAAATTTGATTTTGAGACGTCCGGAATTTTGATAATGAATTATACGAGTGATCTGAAAAATTTGGTCTAATTTCATCAAGTCGCGATTGGGTTTTTGATGCGAATCATGAGTTAATTGTTTAACGAGCGAAATGGATATCGCACTGAGCAAACGAGCTCCGAATTGAGTTTCGATTGAAGGACTATGTTCGTATCATTATTTGTGACTCATAGGAACAAGAATCATCGAATTCCGAGTTCGTATGATGGAGTTAGAGCCTTTTTAGTGAAATTAAAGACTGCTGGTGCATCAGATCTGGTGTGCACCTTTTAGCGACCAGATTGGACCTTTTAGCGACGGGAATTAAGCCTTTAGCGACCATAATCGGATTTATTAAAGCTGTTACGTTTTTTTAGCTCCTTTTGACGTTTTTTTGATGAAAGAACACGGCTTGGGGCGATTTTTTAGCAAGAAAGCATGGGAAATATTAAGGTAAGTCACTTGTGATCATTTCTACTCCATAATATTGAATTATCATCGAATGATTTGACTAGATTACATGTTTTTGAGGTGTAAATTGGGGATTTGGACCTAGGGATTTGAAAATAAGATTTGAAGATTTGGAGGCCGAATTGTTATCGGAATTTAGTAATTTTGGTATGGTTGGACTCGTGGTTGAATGGGTTGTCGGATTTTGTGAGTTTCGTCGGATTTCGAAGCGTGGGCCCGGGGGCCGGGTTTGAGCAATTTCATTTTGATGTTAAATTGGATATTTTCGAGTGGGCTTCGCTCCCTTAGCATATTTTAAAGATTATGTACTGATTGTGGCTAGAATTGGAGCATCCGGAGGTTGATTCGTGCGGGCGAGGCATCGCGGGCTAGAGTTTGGACTGGATCGAGGTAAGTAATGATTGTAAATACTGTCCTGAGAGTTTGAAACCCCGGATTACACATCGTTGTGTTATCTTGAGGTGACGCACACGCTAGATGACGAGCATGGAGTTCTGCACCGTTGGGGATTATGTCTTGGTCCGTCCGATTTTTAAGTCGCGTATTTGATTTGAAACCTTATGATATTGCATGTTCTAGAGATTGATATTATATTTTGGCATGTATGCCATGTTTGGGGACTTCTGCCGACCTGTTGAGACCCTTAAGGGCATTTTTACTATTTTTCCTCACTCTATTTGTTATGAACGAATGTCCTCAGTCATGTTTTTAACTTGTTATTGTTCAAATCTGGTTTTATCACTATATTTCTTAAAAATGTGAAAACTGTTTGGGCTGTGTTCCCTGTTTTACTGATGGTCCGAGTGATCGTGAGTTGATGACTGAGATAGACCGAGGGTCTGATTGTGAGGTTGATGACTGAGATAGACTGAGAGTCTGATTGTGAGGTTAATGACTAAGAGAGGCCGAGGGCCTGGTTGTGAGGATTATATATCTATGGATCGGGCTGCACGTATATATAAATATATATATATATATATATATATATATTATATCGGGCTGCACGTCGCAGCAATATGTTGGATCGGGCTGCACGCCGCAGCGATATAGTGATTGGGCTGCACGCCGCAACGGTTACTATATGGTACCTATTGCGCGTGAGTACTGAGTGTGAGCGCTGAATGGTAGGAGTTGAGTCACGAGTGACTGAGACGCTAGCCTGAGGGGCGATAGATATATACATGCACATGAGTGATGTTTGCTTGAGGGTCTTGATTATGAACTTATTGATTTTCACTTCTCTTTAGAGTGAGTTTCTATCGAATATGTTGATTTAATGACTATTTTCACTCATCTTTATACTGAGCCTCTGTCGAAAATGCTAGATAAATATTTTTTAACAACTTTCATTTAAGCTGGGGTTTATGAGATGTTCAGAACTTAATCACTGATTTGGCTTTTGTTATATCCACTGAGATTTTCTTATTAGAAGGTGTTTATGACTCCTGTTTTGCCCGAGGGGCTGTTTATGAACTATGTTCTGCTCGAGGGGTCGATTATGGTTTCCAGCTCTTTTATTAAAAATGGTATTGAACCCCTACTGAATCTGTCGGAAGGCATTTTAAATGATTTTTACCAAAAGCTGGATTTTAAAAGAGGCGATTGACTCGTATTCTGATTTAGGAGCCTGTGTGCTTATTGAGTTTAACATAAATGTGAATTCATTGTTTCCTACTACTCAGTCTTTATTTACTCTTATTACTTATTGGGTTGGAGTACTCACATTACTCCCTGCACCTCGTGTGCAGATTCAGGTATTTCGGAACCCGGTAGCGGGTGTTGGTTGCTCAAACGCGGAGCCATCAGAGTTAGCAAGGTGGCTGCATGACGTTCGCAGCACCACTTCCTTCCTCTCATTTTCATTTCTGTACTTAGTACATTTTACTGTTTTTGTTGTATTCAGACCTTGGTAGATGCTCATGACTAGTGACACCCCGGTGTCGGGCTTGTGTAATTATTCCGCATTTTTCTTTTAAATATTCATTATGAGATTAACGGTTTATAAATGGTATAAAAACAATTTCTAATGGAAAATGGTTGACTTGGGAAATTGTGTTGGCTGGCCTTGTCTTCACGAGAGGAGCCATCACGACCGAGTCCGGTTTGGGGTCGTGTCAGCAGTAGAGATCCTTCACTTGATACCCAATGATCTTTTGCAATCCAATGATACCCATGGACAGCCATGAGCTGACATGAAGCATAGATAACATATTTGGGTAGTAACAAAACTTTAAGTTCCTGAGGAGAATTCTTTTCGAAATGTAAAAAGAGCAGGCCAATGTCTCTAACATCATCTTCGTTTGAATCGAAAGTCTTTGACAAATACATGAAAGACTTAAAATGATGAATCGTATGAAAGACGTTACTTTANATACATGAAAGAACTTAAAATGATGAATCGTATAGAAAAGACTTTACTACAGATATAATATACCATAATAATATTGATTTTTTAGACGTAAGGTAGAAAGTATTTTTTGTAAGAATATAAAAGATTTGAGTAGAATGATTTAATTAAACTTACCCCCATCATCAAAGAAATGGATTTTGAGCGATCGTACATCCCTTTGTAATTCCCACCACAGTAAATGTTTATTTGTTATGGAATTAGTACTACTTTTCTTTATACTATGCAAGGCTTATAAATAGCAAATTCACAAATGACACTACAATTATCTAAGAATAACTTAGAAACGTTTCTTCAACTGAATGGCGGCTGATATATGACTAAATGAAATACTATATCGTATCAGGCTCAGATCCTTAAAAACTGTTCAAGCATTAGACTTCTCAACTGCAATTTATATGAAAATATTACTCCTCGGCTTATATTGTCCCAAAACTTGGCCAATTTTACCCTTTCCATTTTATTATGGTGGCCGCTTGAAGGAAGTAGGTCTTTTCTAGTTTATACCTTTAAGGCAACAGTTATTTCACATAATATCACAGACTAACACCTTGTGACAAATCAACAAATAGGATTCATACCCGTTGTCCCACCTGGAACCAAAACAAAAGCATATCGCCTAGAAAATACAGCAGCCGCTCTGGCTATACATTTTTGAATTGAAACAATCAAATACCAGAATTTAAACAGATAGTGAAAATAATGGATGTATTTTTGTGCCATTGAATAACATCTATGAAGAAAACTGGTGAAAATGGCAAAGATAAAAATGACAAACCTGAGCTTTTAGCTTATACAATGAGCTCTGCGCTCTAACTATGTCCAGATTCTTTGCCAGCACGCTATCAAGATGGTCCAACATCTCCTTTGGTTGGCCTAATCCAAAACAAAGCATGCATCCTAGGAAGCCAAATCATTGCGCTCTCCTTTTGTTTCTATATAAGGACTGTCTGAAAGTACAATCTAAAGCTCATTTAAGTTTAGCATTTTGAATACTTCTGTAATCTTTTGATTAAAATTAACTCCATGAGTCTAGACCAAATAATTTGACTATCAGTACACTCATCCTAAACAACAAGTTGTGCAGAAGGTAATCCATATGCTCATATTTAACATGTTCTAGATTACGAAATATTTATGTATTAAAAGGATGAAAAAGATGCAGTTGAAAATTTATAGATTGCAGGGTGTTGGTTAGGTTCCTCGAATCTTATTATATGTGATGGTGCTGATCATTTTAATGGGTACTAACAATTTTGTGAAGTTAGAAGTTTCAAGGCACATAAATAATTATTTGATGCTCCTGGTTCTAATGCTTATATACATGTTCTATGTATTTTAAGGTTATCTATAACCATATGTTTTGAAACCTTATTTAGACATGAAATGAATTAGTTAATCAAATGTTCAGTAGTGATGATCCGAACATACGCCCAAGTCCGAAATCATCATACGAACCTATTGGAACCGTCAAATCCCGATTCTGAGGTCGTTTACTCAAAATGTTGACCGAAGTCAAACTTGGTCTTTTAGGCCAACCTTAAGGAACCAAGTGTTCCGATATCAACCCGAACTCTTCCAAATGCGGAACTAACCATCCTCACAAGTCATAAATAAGTAAAATCAAGTACATGAAGTCTTATTTAGGGGAATGGGATTCTAGAAAGCAAAACGACCGGTCGGGTCGTTACAAGTATAACAAACAGTAATTACATATTTTTTTTCATCGCAAATGATGCTAAAAGCTATTCTGCCATCCTCCGCCTCTTTTACAATTGAATTCTCTTTCTTGTTCACTGTCATTTATTTCATTTTCTTCTAGTGCCTGTAACGAAAATCTAAACAATAGAAGGAACAAGTTTCACCTAGTACAATGCTTACTTTATATCTGTACTTGTATAATTTCAGTTGGCTTGTTGACATGCTAATATGTAAAGGATGGGATTTTGTAATGTCAACCTATGAAAGAGGACTTAGGTAAAGACAACTAAGAACATAGCAGCCAAAAAAAAAAAAATTAATGAAAAGTGATTTAGCATGGACAGGAATTCATCAAGAAGGTCGATAACTTTAAGTATGTTGTATATTTTTTTCCTCACCGTGTTTCAAAATAATCCTACATGTTCATTTAGCTGTCTAAAATTGAAACTACTAAAAGTTTATTGTTGTATCTATTTTACTTTTTCTAATTTGCTTTCGGCATTTGAGAGCGGCATTTGAGATGTAAAGTATGATTTTGGGTGAATTTCTGTATTTTGGTATATTTTTATAATTTTTCGTAGGGAATTGGTTCAATGGCCTATATTAATTGCATTGTAATGCTTTTGGGCAGATTCGGGACGTTTGGAGGCCGATTCCAGAGGAAAGGGCGTCGCGGAGTAGGGATTTGATCGGTTCGAGGTAAGTAATGATTGTAAATCTTGTCCAGAGGGTATGAAACCCTGAATTTCACATCGTTTCACTATTGTGAGGTGACGCGCATGCTAGATGATGAGCGTGTGGGCGTGCACAGTTGGGGATTGTGACTTGGTCCGTCCCGTAGCAACTAGTAAGTTGTGTATTTGATTGAAAACTATATGATACTTATGTGTTTTAGAAGAATCTATACAATACGGGCTTGGCAAGCTTGTGCTTTAAAACAGAAGGAAGTCAATCACTTTGTGATTTTATGGACACTGGCTTTTGGAGAAGTTTTGGATTGAAGGGCCTGGCACATCCATTGTTGTTTTAGGCATGCTGAAGGCTTCCTATAGTTTACACACTTTGTATTTCATTCAGTTGATTCTGGTCTGTAATAATTATTTGTAATAACGATTGGGGGTGATAATAAAATTGAAAAATGGGTTTATTTGATTTTCTGTGAGTAGATAACATGCCTATAGGTTTTCTGGTTGTGATTCAGCAAGTACTAATTTTTCCAAGCTCTCACTCATAGACGCTCTATAATCACCGAGTTGAAGTCTTGCTTGACTGAAAGCCCTCTCCGGTGCCAATGTCGAAGCTTGAATGGTTAAAATATTTCTGGCCATCCTTGAAAGAATCCAATGTATTTTTCTTTGTCCTTCACCATTCCAAAATATTAAAGGAGCCATCGGGATTCACTTCCTCAATTCCCTGTGACAAATAAACTTCAAGCTCATTTAGTTGTGAACAATCACTAGTACTAGAACCTTGAGAACCCCTGAACCCGTCCGAAGCAGTAAGTGCTCTTACTCCCGCAGTTCTTTTAGATGATTGAGAACTAGAAGAAGAAGGAGTTGGAATATTTGGTCTAGCATGATCTATTGCAATTTGATAAGCATTATAAATAGTTTGAGCATTTATTTTAATTGAGGCTTGTACTTCCGGAAGTGTAGACAACTCCTCATCTTCAAGTGCTAAACCATTATAAATAGTTTCATACCAAAATTGAGGACCTCCTAATTTCATAGTAGAATTTAACAAGGCAACAACACCATAAATAGGGGGAATAGGGAAAAAATATTTTTTAAACCTTTTTTCTCATAGAATTAATAGCTTGTTCATAAATTTTTCCACCCTCCGAAAAATAAGCAAACAAATTTGCAAGTTTTGCAATATAAACTAAACAGCTAGAAATAGTAAGATAATATTACCTACAAATTCATTTGTAGCAATATGAAATTTTTCTAAAAAAACATAGAAGCATTTTAATATTAGCCCAATCCGCATTTGTAAGGTGCTCGTCATCATCACTTACATGAGTATTAAACGTTGAGTTTATGGGGTTTCTATATTCATATGCAACAACTAAACTTTCATACATGTAATTCCATCTAGTTGGACAAGGTTTAGGAACCTTTCTTTTTACTTAGGCCAAATTTCATCGCATCTTTTAAAACTATTCTCTAAGTCTACTTCTATGATTTGAAAAAAAAGCTAGTGAAGAGCCATTTTAACCTTTTAAATTTCCACATAGTCATAACCAATAGTCTTTTGTTTACATCTTGTGCACATTAGGACTGTCACGACCCCAACCCCGGTCGTGATGGCGCCCAACACATTGCTAGGCAAGCCCGACCAATTATCAATCACAACCCCTCTCGTATAGAGTTCATTACCAATTAACAGGGTTTAAATGTCAATTAAACATGAATAGAAGTCTGAAACAGAAGATAAAATGTGCGAAAATCATAATAACATCACTACATAGCCCACCGATCCGGTGTCACAAGTCAAGAGCCTCTATCACAAGATTTCAACAGCCTAATACAGAGATAGTCTAGAATACAGAAAAGTAAAAGATAGAGGGAGAAATCGGGTCTGCGGACGCCAAGCAGCTACCTCGATGACTCCGGTGGATGATAATCAGCAAGAAAACTCCCACTATGCCTCGGGAACACCTCAATCTGCACGCAAGGTGCAGGGAGTAATGTGAGACTCCGACCCAGTGAGTAATAATCATAAATAATGGCTGCCAGTAAGAAATCCCGTAAAGGCTCTAAGCAGTTCTATGTCAAGCAGTAAATCAACTCAAAGCAGCAAAATAATGAGTAAGTCGAGTGAATTATCTTTAAGTCACGTAAAACAGATAGTTTATCAGGTATTTAACAGGTATAATTCCATTCTTCGTACACAATAACCGTATATCTCTCACAATGACCAAATCAAAATAACCGTTGCGGCGTACAGCCCGATCCGTACATTGCTGTGGCGCAAAGCCCGATCCATATAAATAGTCGACTGCGCTCACTGGGGGTGTGCAGACTCCGGGAGGGGCTCCTACAGCCCAAGCGCTATATTGCTGCGGCGCGCAACCCGATCCACATAAACATTTGCTGCGGCGTGCAACGCGATCCATATATGTATTTGCTGCGGTGTGCAGCCCGATCCATAACATATATATATAATCCTCACTGTTGGGTTCTCAACCCCTCTCAGTCATTTTGGCATACAATAATATAAGGTAGGGATCTCAGCCCACATATTTCTCTTGTTTAGGATTAACCGGTTCATATTGTTTAAGCAAGTAGAAAAACATGACTGAGGAGATGATTTTTCAACAAGTAAAGTGAGGAGTATCAGTCAAAGGCCCCTAAGGGTTCTACAGGTCGGCACAAGGCCCCAAACATGGCAACTAGCCCAAATCATAATGATACTAATTAAATCTCAGTCAAAAAACTCAGAAATTTTTACATCAACGGGTTCCTTATCTCGCCACGAGTCCATACATATCGAAAACTCTCAAATCCGACCTCAAATGGCCCTTCAAATCCCCATTTAAATTTTCAAAATCCCAAGCCCTAGTTCTCTCCTTTTTAGCTAAATTTCCATGAATTTCTAGGTTAATTTCACAATATAATGACGTTTTTGGTTCATAAAACTTACCTCCAATCAATTCTCTTCGAATCCCTCTTCAATTTCTCCCAAAGAGCTCTCAAAATGTTCAACAATGGAGGAAAAATAACTTAAGCTCGCGGAATAAAATATTTAAAACCCTTCTGCCCAGCTCCAGTAATCCTTCATCGCGATCGCGACAAAGGCCCCGCGATCGCGAAGCTCTAGAATCCGAGGCTCCAAATTAACCCTACGCGAATGCGATATCCACACTGCGATCGCGATGCTCAAAATCCCAGACCTATGCGAACGCGAATAACTCCCTGTGAACGCGAAGCATTAGAAACTCACCTTCCGCGTTCGCGGACCCACTATCGCGAACACGAAGAACAAAAATTAGGCCTGCCAAAAATTCTTCTATGCGATCGCGGCCTCAGGCTCGCGATCGCGAAGACCAAATTACCCCTGCAACATCTGCTGCAAATTCTGCAATTCCTCCAAGTCTCAAAACCTCCCGATAGCCATCCAAAATCACCCCGAGGCCCCGGGACCTCGACCAAAAGCACCAACGCATTCTAAAACATCATTCAAACTTGCTCCAACCATAAAAACACCTCAAACAACACCAAAACCATCAAATTACATCGAATTCAAGCCTAAGTTCTTCTAAAACTTCCGAAACACGCATTTGATCAAAAATCCAACCAAATCACCTCCGAATGACCTGAAATTTTACACACACATCCCAAATCACACAACGAAGCTACAGCAACTCTCGGAATTCCATTCCGACCCTCGGATCAAAATCTCACCTATCAACCGGAAATCGCCAAAATACTAACTTCGCCAATTCAAGCCTAATTCTACACCGGGCCTCCAAAACCACTTCCGATCACACTCCTAAGTCACAAATCATCCCCCGAAACTAACTGAATCATTGGAAATCACATCCGAGCCCTCTAACGCATAAGTCAACATCCGATCTCTCCAGTGCACCTTCACTGAAGCAACATCCTTTGACCTCAACTTCCGAACCTGACGCTCCAAAATGGCTGCTGGCTCTACATCATAAGTCAGATCACCCTCCAACTGAACCATAGTGAAATCCAGAACATGGGACGGGTCTCCATATACTTCCGAAGCATAGAAACATGAAAAACTGGATGCACGCTCGACAAGCTGGGTGGCAGGGCAAGCTCATAAGCCACCTCCCCAATCCTCCGAAGTACCTCAAAAGGCCCAATGAACCGCGAACTCAATTTCCCCTTCTTTTCGAATCTCATAACACCCTTTGTGGGTGAAACCTTCAACAGGACCTTCTCACCAACCATGTAGGATACATCTCGAACCTTCCTGTCCGTATAACTCTTCTGTCTCGACTGCGCTGTACGGAGTGTCTCCTGAATTACCTTCACCTTGTCTAAAGCATCCTGGACTAAATCTGCCCCAATAGCCTAGCCTCACCCGACTCGAACCAACCAACTGGAGATCTACACCTCCTCCCATACAAAGCCTCATACGGAGCCATCTGAATGCTCGACTAGTAGCTGTTGTTGTAAGCAAACTCTGCAAGCAATAGAAACCGATCCCATGACCCTCCGAAGTCAATAACACAGGCGCGTAGCATATCCTCTAATATCTGAATGGTGCGCTCGGACTATCCGTCCGTCTGAGGGTGAAAGGCTATGCTCTACTGTACCTGAGTACCCAACTCTCGCTGAACAGTCTGCCAAAACTGAGAGGTAAACTGAGTGCCCCGCTCTGATATAATGGAAGTTGGGACACCATGCAACCGAACAACCTCCCGAATATAAATCTCTGCCAGCCGCTCTGAAAAATAAATGGTGCAAATAGGAATGAAGTGCGCGGACTTGGTCAGCCTGTCTACAATCACCCAAATAGCATAGAATTTCTTCAAAGTCCGTGGGAGTCCGGTAACAAAATCCATAGTGATCCTCTCCCACTTCCACTCGGGAATAACCATTTGCTGATGCAAGCCACCCGGTCTCTGATGCTCATATTTCACCTGTTGACAATTGAGACACCGAGCTACAAACTCCACAATATCCTTCTTCATCTTCCGCCACCAATAGTGCTGTCTAAGATCCTGATACATCTTCGCAGAACCTGGATGAATGGAATACCGCGAG
>NW_017670830.1:266500-351832 GCF_001879085.1 Nicotiana attenuata | reverse complement strand
TCGTCGTTCGATCAAGGTTGAACTCTTCTTCTTTGGCGAAGGCCCTTGGCCTTAAAGGGTGTTATTTCGACTTATCAAAATGTTAACCCGTCGTCGTTCAATCAAGGTCGAACTCTTCTTCTTTGGCGAAGGCCCATAGCCTTAAAAGGTGTTATTCCGACTTATCGAAATGTTAACCCATAGTCGGTCGATCAAGGTCGAACTCTTCTTCTTTGGCAAAGGCCCTGGGCCTTAAAGGGTGTTATTTCGACTTATCAAAATGTTAACCCATCGTCGTTCGATCAAGGTCGAACTCTTCTTCTTTGGCGAAGGCCCTTGGCCTTAAAGGGTGTTATTTCGACTTATCGAAATGTTAACCCGTCGTCGTTCGATCGAGGTCGAACTCTGCTTCTTTGGCGAAGGCCCTTGGACTTAAAGGGTGTTCCCTGGGGGAGTCCCAGTTTGCTTAATTTTGCTTGCATTGGAGAATATGATGTATTTCCTGGGGAAGTCCCAGTTTGCTTAATTTTGTTTGCATTGGAGAATATGGCGTATTTCCTGGGGGAGTCCCAGTTTGCTTAATTTTGCTTGTATTGGGGAATATGATGCGTTTCTCGGGTGACTGCCCCTACTTTTATTCCACTTGGAGAAATAGTTAGTTAAAACAAAATAAAAGCATTCGTTACCTCAGTTTGATCACGTTCCCTTCTCCGGTTGTGCTTTCGATGGCCGCTACCAATTTTTGCAAGGTTGTCCGCTTTAGTAAGAATTTATGTCTATGGTGAAAGTTTTGAGTAGTGAACTCCGGTGAAAGTTTTGATCTTTTCCAACGACCCGTATGTTCTCCGATGCCGGAAATATCTTTTCTTATCTTCACAACTACTCTATTTTCGATACACGCTCATATTGGGGGTGATGGTTACTCCCCCAAATCTTATTGTGACCAATACCAACCGAACAGGGGATCACGGAAGTGGAAAATCAGCAAAGCGGAAAAGGTGGAGCACAGAGGCGTCCTTAAATTGCTGGAGCATGAAGTCATTGAGAATAATCGTTAGTGGGCTGGGAACACCACTGTTTGCTGATGGTTGTACTTCAAGAATAGAGAGAATTCCTATGCTCGTTTATTGATTGAAATGGATGTCATAAGACCTCTGCCTTAGACGGTCATGGTCATTGATCCAAATGGTGAAGTATTTGAGCAGGAAGTTAGCTGTGATTGGAAACCTAAATATTGTCCCACCTGCTGCTATTCTCATTACTTTACCTTCGTCCCAGACCCTCACGTCTGTCCTCGACGGTGCTTGTTTTTTTTTCTTTTGCCCTTTATTACTTGAATTTTCTATTCATTTAAGTATGAGGTTCGATTTTTATCAAATTCCTCTAGTCTCGTCTTCGGTGCCTGTTACACAAAGAGCCAAAAAGAAACTTTTCTTTCGTGCTTTTGTTACAACAATATATGTCATTAAGAACTTAATTACATTGGTGATTCTTTGTCTAATAATGAGTAAGGAGCTCGAGTTTTTATATAATACAACTGAAGTTGTTTAAGTAGAAACATGGGAAAGAGAAAGGGGGCAGTTGTCAACTAAATGAAGAGATTCATAAATGTCACGACCCCAACCCCGGTCGTGATGGCTCCCAACACATTGCTAGGCAAGCCCGACCAATTATCAATCACAACCCCTCTCGTATAGAGTTCATTACCAATTAACAGGGTTTAAATGCCAATTTAACATAAATAGAAGTCTGAAATAGAAGATAAAATGTGCGGAAATCATAATAACGTCACTACATAGCCCACCGATCCGGTGTCACAAGTCAAGAGCCTCTATCACAAGATTTCAACAGCCTAATACAGAGATAGTCTAGAATACTGAAAAGTAAAAGATAGAGGGAGAAATCGGGTCTGCGGACGCCAAGCAGCTACCTCGATGACTCCGGTGGATGATAATCAGCAAGAAAACTCCCACTATGCCTCGGGAACACCTGAATCTGCACGCAAGGTGCAGGGAGTAATGTGAGTACTCCGACCCAGTGAGTAATAATCATAAATAATGGCTGACAGTAAGAAATCCCGTAAAGGCACTAAGCGGTTCTATATCAAGCAGTAAATCAACTCAAAGCAGCAAAATAATGAGTAAGTCGAGTGAATTATCTTTAATTCAGGTAAAATAGATAGTTTATCAGGTATTTAACAGGTATAATTCCATTCTTCGTACACAATAACTGTATATCTCTCACAATAACCAAATCAAAATAACCGCTGCGGCGTGCAGCCCGATCCGTACATTGATGTGGCGCACAGCCCGATCCATATAAATAGCCGACTGTGCTCACTGGGGGTGTGCAGACACCGGGAGGGGCTCCTACAGCCCAAGCGCTATATTGCTGCGGTGCGTAATATATATATATATATATATATATATATATATATATATATATATATATATATATATATATATATATATATATATATATATATATATATATAATCCTCACTGTTGGGTTCTCAATCCCTCTCAGTCATTTTGGGACATAATAATATAAGGTAGGGATCTCAGCCCACATATTTCTCTTGTTTAGGATTAGCATTGATAAAACTGGTTCATATTGTTTAAGCAAGTAGAAGAACATGACTGAGGATATGATTTTTCAACAAGTAAAGTGAGGAGAATCAGTCAAAGGCCCCTAAGGGTTCTACAGGTCGGCACAAGGCCCCAAACGTGACAACTATCCCAAATCATAATGATACTAATTAAATCTCAATCAAAAATACGGTAGAATCATCAAACGGGATGGACCGAGTCACAATCCCTAGTAGTAATAGACCCCACGCTCATCATACAGCGTGTGTCACACCTCAACGTAGCACTACGTTGTTTAAATCCGGGGTTTCAAACCCTCAGGACACCATTTACAATCATTACTCACCTCAAACCGGCAAAAGCTCTAGCTCGCTATGCCCTGCCTCTCAAATCGGCCTCCTCGCACGTCAATCTGACCAAAACCAGAGCGAATAGGTCACAATATGCTAAGGAAACAAAACCCAAGCGAAAACAATCGAAAAATATCAAAAATCTCGAAATTAGCAAAACCCGAGCCCACTTCTCGAAACTCAGAAATTTTTACATCAACGGGTTCCTTATCTCGCCACGAGTCCATACATATCAAAAACTCTCAAATCCGACCTTAAATGGCCCTTCAAATCCCCATTTAAAATTTCAAAATCCCAAGCCCTAGTTCTCTCCTTTTTAGCTAAATTTCCATGAATTTCTAGGTTAATTTCACAATATAATGACGTTTTTGGTTCATAAAACTTACCTCCTCCAATCAATTCTCTTCGAATCCCTCTTCAATTTCTTCCAAAGAGCTCTCAAAATGTTCAACAATGGAGGAAAAATAACTTAAGCTCGCGGAATAAAATATTTAAAACCCTTCTGCCCAGCTCCAGTAATCCTTCATCGCGATCGCGACAAAGGCCCCGCGATCGCGGAGCTCTAGAATCTGAGGCTCCAAATTAACCCTACGCGAACGCGATATCCACACTGCGATCGCGATGCTCAAAATCCCAGACCTATGCGAACGCGAATAACTCCCTGCGAACGCGAAGCATTAGAAACTCACCTTCCGCGTTCGCGGACCCACTATCGCGAACGCGAAGAACAAAAATTAGGCCTGCCAAAAATTCTTCTATGTGATCGCGGCCTCAGGCTCGTGATTGCGAAGACCAAATTACCCCTGCAACATCTGCTGCAAATTCTGCAATTCCTCCAAGCCTCAAACCTCCCGATAGCCATCCGAAATCACCCCGAGGCCCCCGGGACCTCGACCAAAAGCACCAACGCATTCTAAAACATCATTCAAACTTGCTCCAACCATCAAAACACCTCAAACAACACCAAAACCATCAAATTACATCGAATTCAATCCTAAGTTCTTCTAAAACTTCTGAAACACGCATTTGATCAAAAACCCAACCAAATCACATCCGAATGACCTGAAATTTTACACACACATCCCAAATCACACAACGAAGCTACAGCAACTCTCGGAATTCCATTCCGACCCTCGGATCAAAATCTCACCTATCAACCGGAAATCGCCAAAATACTAACTTCGCCAATTCAAGCCTAATTCTACACCGGGCCTCCAAAACCACTTCCGATCACACTCCTAAGTCACAAATCATCCCGCGAAGCTAACCGAATCATCGAAAATCACATCCGAGCCCTCTAACACATAAGTCAATATCCGGTTGACTTTTCCAAACTAAGCCTTCCTTAAAGAGACTAAGTGTCTCATCTCTTACCAATTCACTCAGAACTCAACCCAATCAACTCAACCACATAAAACATGGATAACGAAGCATAAAGAAGCAGGAATGGGGGAAACGGGGCGGTAACTCATGAGACGACGGGTCGGGTCGTCACAAGGACAATATCAGTTGTTCATTATAATACTATTTTTGTGTAGTACTTGCAAATAGTATCACAAATAACCAACTTCCCATTGCAGGACATGTAAATAGTGTAGACTCTGAAAGCTTGTGGCACTTGAGCCATTCGAGATGACAGTTGTTCAATGGTGTTAGGATGCCATAAACAAAATGCTTAAATTGGCAAGTGAAGTCAAGCATCTCTTTTATAAAGGTGGAACTCAAAGGGGATCCTAACACCCTTGAGCCTTTTCCAGTTTGATTTTGTTGATTTCTTTAATAGCCACCCCAAGCTAATAAAATTTGACCTCCATGGTTCCGTGCTGCTCTTTCCCAAAGAAAACAATTTGAGAAATGTGAGTCTGATGATGTAGAACAAGAGAAGGAAAGAGGAACAGAAAACAATGAGGAAGGAAGAACAAAAGGGCAGGTTGGCCACTACCAGAAAATGGGCCTATGGCAACTGTTATTTTAGCAACGGTACAACAACCGTTGGCATAGAACCTATATGGTAACGGTTACAACAGTTACAATAGCATTTAGGTGATATTAGCACACTTTAACTATACAACCATTGCAATTGTAAAACAACTGGTGCCTTTTCTGGCTCTTAATCGAGAAATCTGGCCTTATTTAAAAATGACAGTTTGAAGGTAATACAGAACAATTTTGTTGTTTTTTTTTTTGGGTTTTCTTATGTTTTTTTCAGTTGAATTGGGGATTTTGTGTGAATTTTTAGCTACTTTTTTCTTGTGCTAAAATCTGTGCTGGGTATCATACGGGTATAGCTTTATCTTTGCCTTCTTATGCCTGAAATATCTAAATTTTTTGAAAACCGGAGCTAGTAGAACTCGACGCATTTTTGAGAGATTACCTTGTGTTTAAGGGAAAGGTATTGTGAGATTACTTGATTGAAATGGAGAGAAAAGGGAGTGAAAAAGATTCGGTTTTTTTTTTTTTTGAAAATAGAAGGACTGCTTCCTTATTTAAGGTTTTGTCAAATGATAGTCAATGGTCCAGCTCCCAGAGACTCCCTGAGTGTCTGAATTCAACAGAATTGTATTACACATAACTTGTTTTTCATTTACCTTATCACCAAATAAAAAGAAAAAAGAAGTTGTTTTTCATTTATGGATTGGGAGTAATTGTCCTGAATCTGTAATTTGATGAAGAATGTTTTTGTAGGAAATTATTGTATACCTCGTTGTTTATCCGACCTTTCTGTCACCAGGATTTCGTGACATATCTCGGCTAGCTTCATATTTGCTTGGATAGAAGTAGTGCCACTATTATTGCTGCAATAATTTTTGTGAAACATTGTCAACTTTATGTGCTTCCGGAGATACTTTTCTATTATCAAATGCTTCTGGGTGTTGTTTGACCATTGCAGACTACGTAAGGCACTTCTATGTAGATATAAGATCATGCCACTCTGTATATCTTGCAATGCTTCACTACCACTGTTTCTTTTTCCCTTATTGGCAGCCTCTTGCTTCTCTTTCTCCTCTTTGTTCCTACATCTCAAGTTCTCCTTCCCACCTTCCTGCGCCCATATGCTATTATTGTATTTCTTGGGGCTGTGAGTATGTATATATCTTTTGTTGTCGCTTATAGAAAATGGTTTTTATGTAGTAGTGGTTTGGAAAGGTCTGAAAGGGAAGGGTCAATCACTGCTTTGAAGTTTGAAGCATGAGGCTTTAGTTGATTGTTGAGAAGACACAAGAGATATGTCCTCTCATTATGTTGCATTGCATTTCTCCATAGTCAACAATCCCTATGTTAAGAGCAACCATCCCTTTCGAAAACTTCTATTGAAAACTACTGCTGTCTATTTTTTGAGACATTCAATGGAGCAAATAATTAAGAAAGATTCTGCATAATTTCGAAATGGTTGGTAAAAGATGAAACGAAACTTCTGATACACTACAAAATATATTAAATTTGTTTTTAGTAATTCCATCATTTTTTTTCTTTTTTAAATTGGTGTGATGTCTCTTGGAGTATAAAAATTTGGACCTATCTAACTTCAAAGAGTCCAAAGCAGTTCCCTAATAACTCTCCCATTCTTATTAAACTTGTTTCATCTCCTAACTAACTAGACACCATTCTGCAACTACTGATATACCAAGCAGTGCAGTGTAAGTAAACTTTAATTATCTTGATTTTCCTCCCCAAAAAACTCTAACTAAGAGGATTCATGCTTTGCAGTAGGTGTTTTTTGTGTGGAACAAAAGCAGAAACAGTAAGTCATCTTTTTTTTTCACTGTCCAGTTACTGATCACATTTGGCAGCTGTTTTGGAGCTTTTTGGGTATTAAATGGACCATGCCTGGTAATACGGCTGGTTTTTCTTAAGTTGGAGCAGTATACTCCAGAAATATTATTACTGATCAGAAATACCACTAGTGTGGTGATGAAAGAAGGTGTTTTTTATCTTATTATTAATATATGTTGTTAGGTTATGATTTATTAAAGGTTTACGTTCTGAGGTTCTGACATAGAGATGGTAGAACTTCTGGTAGAAATTACCGAGGATTTAACTAAGAAATTATACTCTACATTCAGTTTCTGTATAAGCGCCAATATAAGCTGTGAGGATGAAACTAACACCCCAAAGAGATTCATGAAATGAAATTGCTAATTATCTTATAGTCTTGAGCATTATTAATACATTTATATTTACTTCTTTACGAAGTCATTAGGTCGAGGGTATGTCTGCTTAATGTCACACATCCGTCGCACAAAAAAAAAAGTGCTCTTCGACATTTAGAACAATAAAGGTTACCATTTTATATTCATTTAGGCATAGACGAAAGTATTAACAACCCCATATACCATTTGAGCCACATTAGTACAAAACCTCTTCTTATAATCATTTCCAGTATTGGATTACTGTTAAATGCTGAAAATGTTAAGGGAAGTGAAGGATTATCAGCTCTTTGTAAGCAAGAAAGAAGTGCTTCCATTAAAGAAAATCCATCTCCAAGTGAATGATGAAGTTTAAATACTAAAATTCTAGCTAATTTGCTTGTTGGGTGATTGAATAAATGAATTTCCCATAGTGGTCTGGTTTGTGGAAGTTGTTCCATTGCAATTTTGGTTAAATATTCGTTGAAGCAATTATCATAGAATTCTTTTGAGTTTACTGTCTTATCTGACTTTACTCTATCTTTCAATATTCCTTTTTTGTTGAAATTCAAATTTGTCGCAGAAAATGTCCGAAACCAACACCAAGAATCGCAAAAAGTTAAGATATCCACATACCAAAAAAGGTTTTGCTAGAATATGCGAGGTTTTTTTTTTCTTATTATTCTTTTAAATATGAACTTGCTAACTTTAATCTTAACTATTTTATACCACTTTTTATGTAACCAGGAAAAAAAAAAAAGAAACATCTGAACCTCTATCAATTAAGGACATATTTGTGGCTACAAGAAAAAGAAAGCCTGGTCGAGTATACAAGGCCTCATATGCGGATACTCTTAGTAAAATTGTACGAGTTACTAATTTAAAGTTTTTTTATATCATTTGTCTGTTCTTAGTTATTGACTCAATTTTGTATATGTTCTAATTTAAAATTGACCCAATTTGGTCTTGTAGGTTGAAATGGAAAGAATACAATCAACACAAGAAAGTACTGAAGATGGCAGTCAATCAGTTGACGCGTTTGTATCAGTCATAGGACCTGAGCATCCAGGTTGCCTAAGATTGTATGGACGTGGGGTTACCAAAACGGCCTTAAAAGAAAAGTGGGAGATTTTGGACCATCTTCAAGTTCTACTGATGAGATGATGCAGCAAAAATTGGAGGAAATGGAAGAAAGGATGCAACAAAGAATGCAAGAAAAGTTCAACACACACTAGCTTTCCGTGCTCGTTCACCCGGAGAAGCTGCCTCTGCACAACAAGCTGCTATGCAACTAATCAATCATCTATCTACTGGGAGTAACAATCAAGGTTAGTACGTACTCCAAATGTTACACCCCTTCTTTTCTTTGTTCTTTCTCTCTTTCTTCTCTTCCTCCTTATGGTTCTCCTCATCCTTCCGTTGGTTTTCTACCACTGCGCTCTGTAACGACCCGACCGGTCGTTTTGAGACCTAGCGCATCGTTCAGCAGTCTGAGGCCATGAGCAGCTTCATTTCAGGTATTATGACTTGTACGCGTGGTCGGAATTGAATTGCGGGAAGTTCAGAGTTGATTTGGAGAGAGAATTCTCATTTCGGAAGCTTAAAGTTGAAAGAATTAACTAGGATTGGATTTTTGAGTAAACGACCTCGGAATCGGGATCTGAAGGTTCCAGCAGGTTCGTATGATGATTTCGGACTTGGCGCCTATTGTGGAAAGTAGCATTTTGAAAGAAATTTCATAAGTTTGGGTTGAAGTGCATTTCAGTGATATCGATGTCCGTTTGGGATTTCGAGTCTGGGAGTAGATTCGTATGGTGATTCTGGAGTTGGGAGCGCGATCGGAAATGAATTCGGAGGTTCGTAGGTCATTTTGAAGCCATTTGGCTAAAGATAGAAATTTGAAGGTTTTTCAGAAGTTTGACCGGAAGTGGACTTTTTAATATCGGGGTCGGATTCCGATTCCGGAAGTTGGAGTAGGTCCGTAATGTCAAATATGACTTGTGTGCAAAATTTGAAGTCAATCGGACGTGATTTGATAGGTTTCGGCATAGAAAGTAGAAGTTTGAAGTTCTAAAGATTATAAAGCTTGAATTGGAGGTTGATTCATTATTTTAGCGTTGTTTGGTATGATTTGAGGCCTCGAGCAGGTCCGTGTTATGTTATGGAGTGGGTTGGTGTGATTGGACGGGGTCCCAGGGGCCTCGGGTGTGTTTTGGGTTGTATCGCGCTCTTATTTGATATTTCAACGTCGTTTCTTTGTACATAAAGGGGTACCATATTAAGCAAATGAGCTCCAAATTAAGTTTTATTGAACCATTAGATCTGTATCGTAATTACAGAGCCATAGCAAAAGAATCATCGAATTTGGACATCGTATGAGGAAGTTATGCTCATTTTTGTGTCGGGAAAACTGCTGCTTCTGGTATGGTCGCAATTGCGAACATAACCATCGCAATTGCGATGACCAGTTCACAATTGCGAACTTCTTATCACAAATGCGACCCTTTCCAGCCCTTCTTTGTTCGCAATTGCGAAGGCCTTCTTTGCTTTTGCGAGGGATCGCAATTGCGAACCCTGGATCGCAAATGCGACATCTGCGGCTTGATTTTGGCTGTGTAACTCGAGTTTTTGCTTCATTTTATCATATTTTGAACCCTAGGTCCGAGAATGAGCGATTTTGAGAGTGGATTTTCGTATCAAATCATTGGGTAAGTTCCTCTAACTAATTTTCAATTATATTTTGTGATTATACCTTAGATTTAACATCAAAATTCATGAGAATCTAAAGGAAAATTTGGGATTTTAGAAAAACCTAGAAATTGAGATTTTTGGATTTTGACCACGATTTTGGGCATGGAATTGAGAATAAATTATATATTTGAATTCGTAACGTCATGGGTAAACTTTATCTTTGGAAAATTTTGGAATCCGGACACGTGGGCCCGAGGGCAATTTTGTCATCTTTTCGTTTGGGGTTAGGAATTGTTATAAATTAGACTATAATGAGTAATTGAACATATATCTAATGGGTTTATATAATTATTGGCTAGTTTTGGAGCATATTTGCATCGATTTGAGTCTTCGAAAGGGTGTGGAATGCCGGTTATGGAACTTCGGAGCGAGGTGAGTCTCCTTTCTAACCTTGTAAGAGGGAATTGTCCCCATAGGTGAGTTAATTGGTTATGTGCTCCTATTTGTGGGGGGCTACGTACGTACGAGGTGACGAGAGTCTGTGCGTAGCTACTATTATGCTATTGTCCGGGTAGTCTAGGACCCAAAAGCATGCCATACTTGGATTAATTGTAAACTTATTGACAGCCTGAATTGCTTAAATCATATTGAACTAGTAAACGAATTTCTAAAAAGATTAAATTTCATTTTCTTAAATTGTTAAAGGAGAATTGGCTTTATTTGGATAAATATTCCCCGATAAATTCTTAATTGACTGTTTGAGCATGTATCTCTACGTGTACCTGCGTCGCATGTATGATTCGCGAGAAGGGTGTTTGTTTATTTTATGTTGACCGCGTCGCAGGATAGTTCACGAGGGGGGTAATAGATGCATCTATGGTTCGAGCCGTTCGACCCTCGGCAGTGCACAATTTACATTTCTGTTGGAGCGGGCCGTCGACCTCGGCATGATTTGCGCATGATATATATTGTTGCCTGAGAATTTTAAATGTTGATATTGCCTTTCATGGCTTGATATAAATTGAGAAGATAATGAAAAGTAAATCTTGAAAATCCTTTATTATTTGTTAAAGGTGTTTAACTGTTTTCCGGCTTTATGAGTTAGAACTGCTATATAAATCTATGATTTCCTCACATTTATAGTATATTATTATTTGACCTCTAGCAAGTGTTGAAGTCGACCTCTCGTCTCTACTTCTTCGAGATTAGACGGGATACTTGCTGAGTACACGTTGTTTTCGTACTCATACTACACTTGCTGTGCATTTTTGTTGCACAGGTTTATGTATGGCTAGTGGCTTAGTGGCATAGCGGCATGGTTGACACGGAGACTAGGTGAGCTGTATTTCCTCGAGGCGATCCGCAGCTAGTATAGTCTCTCTCTGGATTCTATTTATTTCCTGTCCAATTGTATTCCAGACAGTCGTTGTACTTTATTCGATTTTTCTTAGAAATTGCTCATGCACTTGTTACACCGGGTTCTGGGAGAATTCTTGGATTATTCAGTATTAAGTCTTTTATCGACTTTATGTTCATTTCTGTAAAATTTCATTATTTATTATTTAATGTATAAGAAAAATGATTTCCGCAAATACTAAAATTGGATTTAATTATGCATTTTTTGTTGGCTTGCCTGACAGCGGTGTCCGGCGCCACCACGACCCTTAGTGGATTTTTGGTCGTGACAACATGGTATCAGAGCACTAGGTTCCTAGGGTTTCACGAGTCATGAGCAAGTCTAGTAGAGTCTCGCCGATCGGTACGGAGACGTCTGTACTTATCCTCGGGAGGCTGCAGGACTGTTAGGAGTACTTCCCTTTTTGATTGCTTATTGTGCGATTTGATCCTTGGAGGCGTATGCCTTTAATTCATTCCCTACTCAATCTTACGCGACGCGAACCGCTTGTTATAAATCGAAAATTGAAGGACCGTAATGGTACTATAGATGTGATACGGGATGTTTCTCCCGGTATAGCTGATCGGGTTATCATCATCACTTTATGGAAGAATATTTTATTGTTTCAGCCCAGTAGCGGTACTTCTGAGGGCTCTGAGGCTAGGCACAAGTTTCCATGATGCTTATGAATTATTGTTCCGCAGTATTGATATGATGGTAGGACATTTGCCTACGGTCGGGGCAGTGAATGACTTGATGAGAAGTTTACTCAGTGCATGATTTAGAGATTCGGTATTTTATTCCCGGCGGGGAAGAGGCAATCGGGCTGAGAGTGTTCATCTTTGGGTTGATGGGGTAACGGGACTTGGTATTTGTGAGCGTGGTGCAGTTTTTCTTCTATGATGAGGTGTCATTGTCCTTATTGAACGTACTAAGCTCGCCGGTGCTATGACCTTCTACAATTCGCCTTTGGGTCAAGCTATTGTTAAATAGTATTGAAAATGCGGCTGTCAGATATCGCAGGGTGCGGTGGCTCAGGATTGAATCGGTGTTTCTAATGTCGACGGCTCGAGAAAGATGATCTTCAGAAAGGTTTAAAATTAGTAGCGATGGTGGGTACAAGTGCTATGAAGATAGATTTTATTAAGGCAACAACTGAGCAACAAAGGATGAGAAAGACATGTGGGAAGTGACAGGCGGTGGCTAATAATTCTAGAAGGCCGAGTATAAGGGGCCAAGGGTCGAGTAGTCGATTAAAGGGATGAGTTCTGCCAAAGTGGGAGAGTGGCGGAGTGGCATATGGGCATTATAGTAGGATGACTATGCACTTAATAAGAGTTTGGAGTGATTTGGGGGAATTTTAGTGATTGGTGGATTGGGGTCTACGGATTTAATTAGAAGTATGGGCTATTATGCGGCAAGAGATTTGACATAACGGGAAGGAGCTGCTTGAATGAAGAAGGATACAACATAACTTTGAATTGGAAGAATGTTACCGCACATTTAATTAATGTCCAAGAGGGGTGAATGGACTTGTGCAGCTGGAGAGTGAGCTCGGACTCAGGATGGGTTATTGATGTCGTAGTGATTGTACCCCGTGCAACAACGTTGGAAGATGCTAGGGAGTGATTTCTACAGGTGGGTTATTCCTGCGAGCAGGTTAGCGGTCGCGTGGTTGGCGGGGCTTCTGCGAAGAATTCTATTGGTTATACAGAGAAGGGATCGGTCGTGCGAATGTTGTTGATGATTTAGAGTATAAAAAGGGGGTTTCTACAGTAAGATATAGAGAATTTTGGCGGTTGATTGCACAAGTTTATGTCAATAAGAGATTAAGAATCCTGGTGAACTCCAGAGTTGTATAATAGTGGCTTCGAGCTAAGTGGGAGAGTCCCGCCTTCTATGATTGGGTTGTGTGGTTAACTACTTGCGAAGTTTCTGGTGATTAGCATATTGATGGGTTATTTCAACTACGGGAAAAGAACATAAGTGGTAATTTGAGCAAAGGAATTATTAAAGGTGTGCTATCGTTGGCCTTATTGGTCTATTTTCAGACTTGGGGAGTGATTCTGTCGGGTGCTCCGTCGAGAGGGTATGCTTGTGCTAGAAGAATCATGGAGTTGATTATATTCGGGCCAAGTCAGAGCGGGCGGCTCTCACCAATGGTCCTAGTGGATTCAAAGAGGTAAAGTGTGGTGCCTAATGGTTTCAAGCCTATAGGTACAGTTAAGAACCAAGCTTGGTAGCAGCCTATGAGAAGAGGCACAAAATGTTCTATGATGTTTTGTTTTGCGATGTAGCAATTAGGAGTTACGAAATGGTTCGTGGGATTTGAGACAGCTTGGTCTCGTGATTCAAGGTCGCTCGGGACGAGTGCGGGTGGATTGTGTTATGTGTTAAATGGAGTTATTATTATTGCTAAGGCAATCAAGGATAAATTGGAAGAAGATAGAATGGTTAGCCCTGGTTGATTTGGCATGATAGGTGCAGTGAGTGGTATGGAATTTGAAGTGAATATCAAGGTAACGGTTCGGTGTTGAAAAGGATGTCACAAGCTCGAATGAGCAGGAAAGTAGATTCGAGGTTTAAGGTAAGTTGGTATTGTCTTCAGCGTCACCCGAGATTAGTGTTTTATGAAAAAGGCTTTGCATCCTGGTTAATGATTTTTGATCGCTTTTCAGCGTTAGTGCGGCTGGTGGTTTGGAGGTACGACCCAGTTATTTGTTATGGTAGGTTGTGGCAGTGTGTCCCACAGGAAGATTGTATAGGTGTGGCAGGTAGCCACTTGATTGATTAAAGACTTAAACCAAATAAGGTTGTGATAATATCGTTGATTTGAGAATAAATGCCTAGAGGGCACTCAGTCTATTAAGTTGTGGACTGTGGAGGATTTCTCCGGTTATGATGGTTGTTCTTATGAGTTATGAAAGAAAGGAGAGTTATTATGGACCTTGGAAAGGTTATTAGCCTAGTCAGTGCGACCAGAATCAGCTTGAGGTCGGTGGAGGGATTCAAATGTGAATATGGGCTCTATATCAGGCCAAACGTGTCCATTTCAGTAATGCGCTCCTTATGGAGGAGTAGTCAGGGTGTTATTTCGTTGTCAGATATTTCATGTAGTGATACATTGCGCCGTGTGAGTTGTGAGATGGCTTGAGAAATTGCTTATGTGTTGAGGATCCGCGTGGAAATGATGTATTATGAGCAAAATGGCTCTTGATATTCAGATTGTATATCGCACCTCAGTTGTGCTTGAGTTTTGCAGCTTATAGCGCTATATGTCCCCTCAGGGATGGTATTATGCACCTAGCGTGCTTGTGACCGATATTCGATATTTTATTGTAATGAGCAAATCTAGCTTGATGTGCACCTCCTTATGTGAGATCTATGTGTGGATCGGGTGGCACGCTGCCATGGGCATATTATTTGGATCGGGTAGCGCGCCGCGACAGTGTGATGTTGAGTATAGTTTTCTATATACTATTTTTGTATGCCTTGCTTCCTATTTTCTAAGGAAAGTCCGTATTGGTGCGTGAGTTAGGTAGTTCCTTCCAGAGTTCGTTTTCCTTTTGTATCGCGTTCGAATTGGTAGCCTATTGGCACATTGTGGCATCATATGAGACTTCTGATTATGTCTGGGGTGGCTTATTGCCTGAGCAGTTCGTATTGGGTGAGACGAGATCATTGGATTTAGGATCAGTGCAATCTGACTATATGAAGTATATTATGGAGCTAAGACCATTATTTGGTTCAGAATGAGGTGATGGTTCTTGTCAGAAGTATAGACCTAATGATTTGTTGATTCGGTAGCCGGTTATGAATTTTTACACATCTCTTCCGTCATGGCGGTATTGTAAGAATTAGAGCAAGACCTATGTAGGTCACGAGGTGCAATAAGGGCATCGGATTCGTGGAATTTCGATTAATTCGATCAGGGGATGTTATTGTGGTTCTGTGAGTAAAGTTGTGCAAGTTGTGAATTCAGCTAAGGTATGCAGTCATGTTTGGGGTTGCGTGTAGTTATTGATACGGGGAGCGTATGTTGGAAACAGGTCGAGCATAGAATTCTGGATGTTGGAATTAGGCTCTAAGGCTTATTTGCTTGAATCAAAGGAATATCTTCAGAATTGATCGAGCTAATGTGCTCAACTGAGTTGTGGTAGCACTGGAAGGTGCATGAGGTATTAAACGGAGATTTCAGACTACTTCAGTGTAGTTCTCAGCATGTTCGAGGACGAACGTAGGTATAAGTGGAAGAGAATGTAACGAACCGACCGGTCGTTTTGAGCCCTAGCATGTCTTTCAGCAGTCTGAGGCCATGAGTAGCTTCATTTCAGGTATTATGACTTGTACGCGTGGTCGGAATTGAATTGCGGGAAGTTTAGCGTTGATTTGGAGAGAGAATTCTCATTTCGGAAGCTTAAAGTTGAAAGAATTAACTAGGATTGAATTTTTGAGTAAACGACCTCGGAATCGGGATCTGAAGGTTCCAGCAGGTTTGTATGATGATTTCGGACTTGGGCGTATGCCCGGATCGGGTTTTGGATAACCCAGGAGCGTTTTGGCGCCTATTGTAGAAAGTAGCATTTTGAAAGAAATTTCATAAGTTTGGGTTGAAGTGCATTTCAGTGATATCGATGTCCGTTTGGGATTCCGAGTCTGGGAGTAGATTCGTATGGTGATTCTGGAGTTGGGAGCGCGATCGGAAGTGAATTCGGAGGTCCGTAGGTCATTTTGAAGCCATTTGGCTAAAGATAGAAATTTGAAGGTTTTTCAGAAGTTTGACCGGAAGTGGACTTTTTGATATCGAGGTCGGATTCCGATTCCGGAAGTTGGAGTAGGTCTGTAATTTCAAATATGACTTGTGTGCAAAATTTGAAGTCAATCGGACGTGATTTGATAGGTTTCGGCATCGAAAGTAGAAGTTTGAAGTTCTAAAGTTTATAAAGCTTGAATTGGAGGTTGATTCATGATTTTAGCGTTGTTTGGTATGATTTGAGGCCTCGAGCAGGTCCGTGTTATGTTATGGAGTGGGTTGGTGTGATTGGACGGGGTCCCGGGGGCCTTGGGTGTGTTTTGGGTTGTATCGCGCTCTTATTTGATATTTCAACGTCGTTTCTTTGTACATAAAGGGGTACCATATTAACAAAATGAGCTCCAAATTAAGTTTTTATTGAACCATTAGATCCGTATCGTAATTACGGAGCCATAGCAAAAAGAATCATCGAATTTGGACATCGTATGAGGAAGTTATGCTCATTTTTGTTTCGGGAAAACTGCTGCTTCTGGTATGGTCGCAATTGCGAACATAACCATCGCAATTGCGATGACCAGTTCGCAATTGCGAACTTCTTATCGCAAATGCGACCCTTTCCAGCCCTTCTTTGTTCGCAATTGCGAAGGCCTTCTTCGCTTTTGCGAGGGTTCGCAACTGGATCGCAAATGCGACATTTACGGCTTGATTTTAGCTGTGTAACTCGAGTTTTTGCTTCATTTTATCATATTTTGAACCCTAGGTCCGAGAATGAGCGATTTTGAGAGTGGATTTTCGTATCAAATCATTGGTTAAGTTCCTCTAACTAATTTTCAATTATATTTTGTGATTATACCTTAGATTTAACATCAAAATTCATGAGAATCTAAAGGAAAATTTGGGGTTTTAAAGAAAAACCTAGAAATTGAGATTTTTGGATTTTGACCACGATTTTGGGCATGGAATTGAGAATAAGTTATATATTTGAGTTCGTATGGTCATGGGTAAACTTTATCTTCGGAAAATTTTGGAATCCGGACATGTGGGCCCGAGGGCAATTTTGTCATCTTTTCGTTCGGGGTTAGGAATTGTTATAAATTAGACTATAATGAGTAATTGAACATATATTAATGGGTTTATATAATTATTGGCTAGTTTTGGAGCATATTTGCATCGATTTGAGTCTTCGAAAGGGTGTGGAATGCCAGTTATGGAACTTCGGAGCGAGGTGAGTCTCCTTTCTAACCTTGTAAGAGGAAATTGTCCCCATAGGTGAGTTAATTGGTTATGTGCTCCTATTTGTGGGGGGCTACGTACGTACGAGGTGACGAGAGTCCGTGCGTAGCTACTATTATGCTATTGTCCGGGTAGTCTAGGACCCAAAAGCATGCCATACTTGGATTAATTGTAAACTTATTAGCAGTCTGAATTGCTTAAATCATATTGAACTAGTAAACGAATTTCCAAAAAGATTAAATTTCATTTTCTTAAATTGTTAAAGGAAAATTGGCTTTATTTGGATAAATATTCCCCGGTAAATTCTTAATTGACTGTTTGAGCATGTATCTTTACGTGTACCTGCGTCACATGTATGATTCGCGAGCAGGGTGTTTGTTTATTTTATGTTGACCGTGTCGCAGGATAGTTCGCGAGCGGGGTAATAGATGCATCTATGGTTCGAGCGGTTCGACCCTCAGCAGTGCACAATTTACATTTCTGTTGGAGCGGGCCGTCGACCTCGACATGATTTGCGCATGATATATATTGTTGCCTGAGAATTTTAAATGTTTATATTGCCTTTCATGGCTTGATATAAATTGAGAAGATAATGAAAAGTAAATCTTGAAAATCCTTTATTATTTGTTAAAGGTGTTTACCTGTTTTCCGGCTTTATGAGTTAGAACTGCTATATAAATTCATGATTTCCTCACATTTTTAGTATATTATTATTTGACCTCTAGCAAGTGTTGAAGTCGACCTCTCGTCTCTACTTCTTCGAGATTAGACGGGATACTTGCTGAGTACACGTTGTTTTCGTACTCATACTACACTTGCTGTGCATTTTTGTTGCACAGGTTTATGTGTTGCTAGTGGCTTAATGGCATAGCGGCATGGTTGACACGGAGACTAGGTGAGCTGTATTTCCTCGGGGCGACCCGCAGCTAGTATAGTCTCTCTCAGGATTCTATTTATTTCCTGTCCAATTGTATTCCGGACAGCCGTTGTACTTTATTCGGTTTTTCTTAGAAATTGCTCATGCACTTGTGACACTGGGTTCTGGGAGAATTCTTGGATTATTCAGTATTAAGTCTTTTATCGACTTTATGTTCATTTCTGTAAAATTTCATTATTTATTATTTAATGTATAAGAAAAATAATTTCCGCAAATACTAAAATTGGAATTTAATTATGCATTCTTGGTTGGCTTGCCTGACAGCGGTGTCCGGCGCCACCACGACTCTTAGTGGATTTTTGGTCGTGACACGCCCTCTCTCTGTTCTATTTTTTTAGGGGGAAGTTAGTAAGATGGATAAGTCTAGTTAGATAATAAAGTTTAACTATTATTTGTAAATTAAGTTGTAAACGGAAAGTTGGTATTGCTAAACTTGTTTGAATTCTTTCAGACCACATCAAACTTGTTTTGTAACTTTAGCACGACCAAGCAACTAAATCTTCTGATGCAAAAGGAATCAAGCAACTAACAGTGACGTTGTAGTTAGAACAAGATTAGGAATAGTAGCTATGAGGAGAATGGCAATTTTTGAGAAGTTGAATTCTCAGCAAAGTCTTAGTAAGTGGTGGACTCTAATTTAAGAAATAAAGTTTGTTATCTACCTAGAACGTGCTAAATACGTATTCAGAAAACGAAGCACGGAAAACATGTGGAAACTAATGGAACCTTTGAATAACCCCCCCAAAAAAAAAACAGAACAGTAGAAGAGGCCGGATACAGCAAGGCTCACTAGAAGTAAAGAGAGAAGAAGAATCACGTGAAAAAATAGCGAGAACATAATAGTAGAGAGAGAGAGAGAGAGTATAACATATTGAGGAGTGATAAATATTGACTTCTACTCTTGTCTCTTGCAACTTTAGATATTCAAGAAAACCAATACCGCGTAGCATGCAAAATACCATCACTACTATTTTCCTTTCAACAGTTTCAATTGTTTCCACAGGACATGGCTAAAAGCAATTATTCAATTTATCTCTTATGCCATTTAGTATAGTAGATGCATGCTAGCAACTCTCTGGGCTTTAATATATAAATATTACGCTGGAGAAAGGCAAAAATTACTGCAATAAAGAAATCAGTAATAGACATCCTAATAAGAAATCATGAATAAAGGAAAATAATGCATCTTCTCGATACGATAGTACAACCAACGAATTACAATGTTAAAGGAAAAATATGAGCAACTTTATGTGATAAAATTTAGACTTGAGTAAAGAAAAAAAGGAGGGAGATTGAATAAATTTTTGATTTCACAACCAATTTTACAGTTTTATATACAAGTCACTTTGTTTTTCTGTGCACTTGTGAAGCCTTTGAACAACTCATTTATGTACATCTTGGTACTCTATCTTTATTAGATTGTTCATTTGCTTATCTTTTTATGATTGACTTGGTTCAAAATGAGAAAAGTACACAACTCTCACTTTGCCTGAATGCATATGCTTGCAAGTTTGGTTTTGATGATTTAGATATGTCATTGAACTTTGGCTTCTTCACTTGTGCGAACTTTTTTCTTTCTCCTGGAAAATTTTGTGCTTTATGCATTCTTCATGGACCATACTCATTCCTATAATGGTAAACTAACTCTTGAAGGGTAATGACTTTATCTATCCTTTTTTGTAAGTGGAGCAACTGGAGAAAGGGAAGATAGAGATATTGAAGATCTAGACCATACTTAACAAGATCTTTGAATTGTTGTCGATGTTCTAGGAATCTTTTGTTATCAACATTTGAAACTTTAACTTTTGAAGTGTTGAACTGTAAAACTTATGTGATTGGGTTAAAACATTTTATAATTATGGTTATTAAAACCGATGCAATAGGCAATTCTAACCGATGCAACAGAAGTAAAACCGTTACAATAGCGTAATAAAATAGTGAGAATATCTGTAAACAAACGTTGCAATAGCTTATATAACCGTTGCAATAAATTATATGGTAACGGTTTCCAACCGTTATAGTAAATAATATGGTAACAGTTTACATCCGTTGCATTAAACTCTATGGTTACGATTTTAAACCGTTGCAATTGAAATGAATATTCGTTGCTTTAGACGTAGGGAAAACCATTGCGATAGATGGCTCTACAGCAACGGTTCTGTCAACCGTCGTAAGAACCGTTGCTCTAGATCTATCGGTACGCAAACGGATGTTACGGTCGCTAAACCGTTCCAATACGTTTATGGCAACGATTTGCCTATCATTTGCAACAGTTTTCCCACCGTTGCAATAGGCCCATTTTCCAGTAGTGGGGCCTCAACCCCAACGCCCTAATGGATAGAATGCGATTCTGGAACTCTAGGGGCCTAAATAGACCAGCTAAACAGAAGGAAATGAACATGTTCCTTCAGAGACAACAAGTTGGAATGTTTGGGCTCCTAGAAACTAAGATTAAGAGAGCTAATGCCAGAAAAGCTGCTCTTAATCTATGTACTGGATGGTCATACACTACTAATCATGCAAAGCATAATGCAGGGAGGATATGGCTATTATGGAGACCTCAAGTCTTCACTATACAGGTGGAAAAGGTGACAGAACAATTGATTCATAGTACAGTGACACATAGGAGTACAGGGTAAAAAACGAGTATTACAATGATATATGGATTCAATGATCAAGCACTAAGGACTGAATTATGGAGAGACATCAGGAGCATAGCAGATCAAATGAATAAGGCATCGGCAATAATGGGAGATTTGAACTTAATTATCAACAAAGAGGAGAGACTAGGAAGCAAAGTAACATATGCAGAAATCAAAGACTTGAAAGAATGTGTGGAATACTCTTGACTACATGACATGAAATAATCAGGATGTTACTATACCTGGAGTAATAAGCAGGAAGGGCAGGATAGAGTAATGAGTAAGATTGATAGAGTTTTCATCAATACAGAGTGGGTGAATAAACTACCAGTAGCTGAAGTACAGTATCTACTAGCAGGGAAGTATAATCACAGTCCAGCAATAATACAATGGGAAAGGGAATGATAGACCAAGGCAGAAGGTATTCAGATATTACAATATGTGGAGCATCAATATATTATTTGTGAGTAAGGTAGAAGGAAGCTGGGGACAACATATCCAAGGATCAAGTATGTATAAGATAGCGGGGAAGCTGAATAGACTCAAGAAAGTATTAAGACAGTTAAACAAGGACAATTTTAGTGAAGTTGAGAAAAAAAGAAGAAAACTGGTTGAAGAAGCTGTTAGAATGCCAGGAGAAAATATAAAAAGATCCTAGAAATGAAGGGCTAAGCATAGAAGAGAAGAATTTGACAAAGGAATATATGTACTGGAAGGAAGCAAAAATGAAATACCTGTACCAAAGAAGTAAGGTGCAATGAATCAATCAAAGGGATATGAACACTAGATACTTCCATTCTGTGATCAAGGCAAAAAGGATAGCAACTAGAATCTTCACAATTCAGAATAGCCAGGGGAAAACAGTGCAAACAACAAAGGAAGAGGCTGAAGCTTTTGTGGAATTCTATGAGAATCTACTGGGCACAGATAAGAAGGACATGCGTCATGTAGTAAGTAGATTAGTACAAGCAAGACCAATGGTATCAGGAGAACAAAAAGCACAGATGACAAAGAGATTTACAATGCAGGAAATCAAAGTGGCACTGTGGGGAATAGAAGGTACAAAAGCACCAGGACCTGATGGGTATGGAAGCCAATTCTTCAAGAAGAATTGGAACATAGTGGGGAAGGATGTTACTGAGGCAGTCCTAGAGTTGTTTCAATCCGGGAAAATGCTCAGAGCATTGAATACTACAGCAATCACACTGATACTAAAATCTACTCATGTAGCAACAGTAGGTGATTACAGACCTATAGCTTGCTGTAATGAGGTCTATAAGATTATTCCAAAGATGCTATGTAACAGATTGAAACTGGTGTTACCTGGGATTATATCACATAATCAAAGTGCATTTGTGGCAGGGAGGACAATTATACATAACATTTTGATATGCCAGGATCTAGTTAGATTGTATAATAGGAAGAACACAACTAAAAGTTGCTTGATTAAGGTGGACCTGAAGAAAGCCTATGATTCGATTGAATGGGAATTCGTAAGGGAGATGTTACATGCACTGAATTTCCAAGCTAAATTCATTGGATGGATAATGGAATGTATAACTACAACTAGTTACTGCATAAACTTGAATGGAGACTGTTATGGGGATATAAAAGGCAGGAGAGGACTAAGACAAGGAGATCCAATATCAAGTATCGCACAAAATGCAAGGAGATGAAACTGACACACCTGTGTTTTGCAGATGATATGATTCTGTTTTGTAAAGGGGAATATAGCTCTGTAATGCTAATGCTGAGAGGACTAATGACATTCTCAAACACATCAGGGATGACAGTAAATGCTGAGAAATCAAACATATTCTGTGCAAACATGAACAACAATGAAATGGAAGACTTGAGTGAGATGACTAGCTATAAGAAAGGGAAGCTTCCATTCAACCACTTAGGAGTCCCTATTTCTCCTAAGAAGTTGAATGCAGTGGATTGTGAAAGATTAATTGACAAGATACTAATAAGAATCAAGGGATGGGGGTCCAGGAATCTCTCATATGCAGGAAGAGTTCAATTAGTCAACACTGTTTTAATGCATCTTCATACTTACTGGGCATCCATTTTCATACTGCCAAAGAAAGTGATGAAGACCATAATAACCATTTGCAGGAATTATCTATGGGATGGGAGAGTGATTACCAACAAGCCTCCATTGGTAGCCCGGGATACTGTCTGCAGACCAAAGGAAGAAGGGGGACTAGGGATAGATGAATGCATATCCTGGAATGAAGCAACAATTGCCAAATACGTATGGAATATTGAGCAGAAATGTGATACACTATGGGTAAGATGGGTGAATCACATATACATAAAAGGGAAGTATTGGTGGCAATACAAACCACCACAGGATTGCACATGGTACTGGAAGAAAGTATGTGACATTAAAGAGAAATTTGAAGCTGGATTTGAACAAAGAGGCTGGAAAGGAAAGAATATACAGTACATAACCAAAGATGGCGATGACTGGAGAAGAGGAGAAGCAATCAAATGGCCATATGCTAGATGGATTTGGATCAGTTTAAATGTTCCAAAGCACTGTTTTATTTGATGGCTGATCATGAAGCAGAGATTACTCACAAGGGATCGCTTGTTTATGATAGGGGTGAGCCAAGAGAAGACATGTCTCCTATGTGAAAGAGCAGATGAAACAATCCAACACTTATTTTTTGAATGTAAATACTCAATTAGAATACTGGAATACTTATGCGAATGGCTGAAGGTTAAAATAAGCAAAGTAGATCAGAACAATATATGGAGGAAGATAGGAAGATGTATCAAAGGAAGAATTATGCAGGAAGTTTGTAGTATCCATCATCATATCAATCATGTATGGGATCTGAAAATCTAGGAATGAGGCATTGTGGAACAAAGCAGTACCAATTCCAGAAAAGATGTGGCCAGGAATCAAGGAAGACAGCAAATATAGAGTGCAGGAAATAACAGATAGCACGAAAAATAGGAAAGAAAAGGAATGGATAAATACATTGTATAGATAATATACTAGAGAGCAAACCTACCTAGTAGGGATGCATAGAAGTAAGCTTAATGAGATTAGTTTATAGTCATAGCATGATTACTGAGTTGTAAATATTTTTGTCAGGGGAAGATAAATAAAAAAATTCTTTTACCCCTAAAACAAAATAGTTCCTCATAGTGCACTTAACGCTTGTGTCTTCAAGCACATAATAGCTTGTAGTACACTCTTTCCTATGAGAACATGATGTAATGCACAGCTTTGTAGTCAATCTTGCTAATCTGAAAGCAATAGCATAGCAAAACAATAAGCAGGAAAATGTAAATTTCAAGTCTCAAATCCTAATAAGCGCATCTAGAAAGTTAAAGTCATATTTTAGTGTCACCCCATATGTGCGTTAACCACTTATCCTCTTCGAAATGTTTTGCATAAGCCTGAGCCATCGGGCCGATTGGCCAAATGGGCCGTCGAACTTGGCAGGTACGATATCGAATATCAACCTCGAATGGCCATCAAGTCTCAAATCCTAGCTGACTTCATGGACGATTTTATGCCGACCCTCGTACCGAAGTGCAGAAAGAACTTTTACTAAAATCGGGTACATCATCGGGGGTATGGACCCTATTCACGGACGCTGCCTCGAATGTGAAAGGGTCAAGGCTTGGCATTATTTTGAAGCCACCTACAGGTAATAATACTATTAGACAATCTATTAAAACTTCTAGGTTGACTAATAATGAGGCCGAGTATGAGGCCATGATTGCAGGTCTCGAGCTGGCTAAAAGCTTGGGGGCAGAAGTCGTTGAAGCCAAGTGCGATTCTCTGTTGGTGGTGAACCAAGTAAACAAAAGCTTTGAAGTTCGAGAGGATAGGATGCAATGATATTTGGACAAGTTGCAAGTAACCTTGCACCGCTTCAATGAGTGGACTCTAGATCATGTACCTCGAGAACAAAACCGTGAGGCCGATGCACTAGCAAACTTGGGGTCATCAGTCGATGAAGATGATATTATCCCGGGGACTGTCATCCAATTATTGAGGTCTGTAGTCGAGGAGGGTCATGCCGAGATACATTCTACAAGTTTGACTTGGGATTGGAGGAACAAGTACGTTGAATATTTAAAAAATGGGAAGCTCCCATCGGACCATAAAGAGTCAAGGGCTTTACGAAGCAAGGCTGCTCGGTTCACACTGGATGAAGATGGAACATTATACAGAAGAACGTTCGATGGGCCGTTGGCGGTATGTTTAGGGCCGGGGGACAGCGATTATGTTTTACGAGAAATCCACGAAGGCACTTGTGAAAACCACTTCGGCGGTGAGTCTTTGATTCGCAAAATTGTTAGAGCAAGATATTACTGGGATAGCATGAAAAAAAGACACTAAGGAATTTGTCAGAAAATGCGATAAATGTCAAAGGTTTGCACCAATGATTCACCAACCCAAGGAGCAACTTCATTCAGTCATGTCCTCGTGGCCTTTCATGAAATGAGGAACGGATATCGTCGGCCCCCTACCAACGGCCCCAGGTAAAGCTAAATTCATTTTGTTGATGACTGACTACTTTTTTAAATGGGTGGAAGCACAGGCCGGTCAGAGAAAAAGAAGTTATAGACTTTATCTGGGTCTTAGCAGCTCCATCCATTGCGCCATACATATGAAGTCGCATTCTTCTATTGGCTACTGGCTCGTGATGGTTGTCTGAGTCAAACAAATTAAGGCATTCCAATGTGCATCAGGTTTATAAAACAACATTTCATGTATTTCAATTTTATTTTTGGTGCTCTTTGTTCTCAGCTAAGCTTCTTGGGTTAGCTAATATATTTTATGCCATTTACTAAATCTCATGAACTTTCGACATCTATGTCATGTACTTTGATGATGAAACCTGCTTTTTCTGTTGGTATTCTAATTCGGCATCATTGTGGGTCTTATTAAAGATCCAGTTTGTATTTTTTTTTAAAATTTCTGCTTTATATAAATGTCCTATACATGCTTCCGAGGTGCTTAAGTTCTGGCTGTTTATGTGAAAATGGAAGCATCGTACAAGATTATGTTCTTATAATAGTGATATAAGCTATAATGGGTAATTGACAAATCTATAGGACTTTCTTGAGCTATTGGATTATTTCAAGTACAAATATGTTAAAATGAGTTGTGTTTGCGATGTACTAATCTATTGTTTGAGAAATTTGAGAGGCACTACAACAAATGTGGTATTTAGCTACAAAACTATTAGCTACGACACAAAATTCGTCATCGATTGTTCATTTTTCGTGACAAAAATTACATTTTGTCTTTAAATACATGAGCTACTTACTTTTAGAGACGAAACATAAAATTTCGTGGCGAAAGTTGCATCCACAAAAGTTTCCCACCAAAAAATGGTTGGCGCCATTTATTGCGTAGTATTAGCCACAAAAGTAAAATTATTCGTGACCGTTAGTTTCGTCACCAATGTTGCACACAATTCATGACGAAATTTTTTTTGTCTTATAATTAGCTAAGTTTTGGATACGAAAAGGTTTGTCACAAAAAGGTATTGCCAAATAGCGACGATTCAAAATTTGTAATAATATGGTATAATCTTTAGCCATAAAAATTATTTACTTTTTTCTGACCTTATATTTTGTCACTAAAAGTATAAACAATTAGTGACAATCACTTTGTTGTCTCTAATTGTGACGACCCAAAGGGTCATCACCTGTTCCACATTCATTCCGCGCTTTCGAGGCCTTAAAAACCTCACTTTTAGTTGTCTCGATTTGCTTGCGCAGTCCGGGCGCTTAGCCGGAAAAATTATATATTAAATTCTGTGAAAAATTTCAAAATGTGGCTTTAAAATGATTAAAGTTGACCTTGGTCAACATTTTTGGTAAACGGATCCGGACCCGTGATTTGACGGTCCCGGAGGGTCCGCAGAAAAATATGGGACTCGGGCATATGCCCGGAGTCGAAATCCGAGGTCTAGAGCCCGAGAAAAGAATTTTTCTGTGAAATTATTTTTCTGAAATTATTGAGGAAAATGGAAATAAAAATTGATTAAAAGACTGTGGTATCGGGCTCGTATTTTGGTTCCGACGCTCGGAACAAGTCTTAAATATGTGTTAAGCGCTTTCTGTAAAGTTTGGTCGAAATCGGACGTCATTTGGCGCGTTTCGGACCTAAATATCTAAAGTTTGAAGTTTGTGAAGTTAGAATGAAAAATGATGATTTTTGAGGTTTGATTCATTGATTTTGATGTTGCTTTGGCGATTTGATCGATCGGTTAAGTTCGTAGGATGTTGTTGAGTTAGTGTGTGATTGGTTAGGAGCCCCGAGGGCTCGGGAGTGTTTTCGGAGGTGTTCAGGGTGTTTTTAAACTTAGAAAGACTTCAGATTTTTCTGCAATTTTTACACAGAAAGACCCTTCTTCGCGTTCGCAGTGTTGCCTTCGCGTTCGCATAGCCTTGCTCTCTCCCTCCTTCGCGTTCGCGTTCTGGCCATCGCGATCGCGAAGCTCTGCTGCCTCCTTCAACGCGTTCGTGTGTCTCCAATCGCGTTCGCGTAGGCCCAGATTCCAGACCCCAGAAAAATTTCTCTACGCGTTCGCAGCCCCATTATCGCGAACGCGATGCTTCCAGTCCACCCGTCTTCGCGAACGCGATCCCTTGGTCGCGAACGCATAGAACAAAATCGCCCAGCTATAATTTTAAAATTTCAGAATCAGAACCTACGGGATTTATCCAATTTTCTCACGAGCCCTCTTCTCTCCCAAGCTTTAGGAAGCCATTAAAGCCCCAATTCTTCAAGACCACTTGGGTAAGTAATTCCCCACTCATTTCCTTCACTTTTCCTTCATTAATTAGCAAGTTTCTAAGCCTAAATCATGAAATCAAAGTAGAAATTAGGGGTTTTGGGTAGAGTTAGGGTTTTGAGAATTTTGGGTGATTCAACCTCAATTTGGGGTCGAATCTTAAAATAAATTATTTGGACTCGTGAGGTTATGGGTGACTAGGTTTTGGTCCGAGCCTCGTGGTTGGACCATGTGGGCCCGGTGTCAAATTTTGGTATTTTTGGAAAAATGCTAGGAAATTCATATCTAGTCTATGGGATGTTGCCATTGAGTCTTTATTGATATTATTGAATTAATTATGCCTAGATATCATTGTTTCGGAGTCGGATTGTAGAGGAAAGGCGGTATTTGAGGATTGATTGCTATTCTTTGGACCGAGGTAAGTGTTCGATCTAACTTTGGCTTGAAGGAAATAGGATTAGAGTGTTATTATTTGCTAAGTGCTAAATGATCGAGTACGGTGTATAGGCATGGTGACGAGTATCTATACACCGGTGTCTAGTATGACCGTGGGTCCTTGTATGTACTTATCCTGATATTGTTATGACTCTTCCATGTTAATTGATGAATTCTATGCAATGTGAAGAGTATGACGATTAATTATGAATTGTAAATTCTTTGGAGCATTGGCTCGAACGATAAAAAGTCTATTGGTTAAGAAATTAAAGAAATAGGAAGTGATATGATCAATCCCTTGCAGGGATGGTTTGAGTATATTGATTATCTCCCTTGCCGGGATGTGAAAGTATTGTCGTTGCTCCCTTGCCGGGATTTAGCTGTTAATTGAGTAATTCCCTTGCCGGGACATTTTTTATTATTTGTTTATCCCCTCGCGCCGTTTGGTTGTGACTACTGTTTGGGTGAGGAAGAGTGATAATGCACGAAGGGTCATTCCGTGCCATGTTTTGATTATACTTGCACGAAGGGTCATTCCGTGCGATGTTTTGATTATATTTGCACGAAGGGTCATTTCGTGCCATGTTTTGATTATATTTTCGCGAAGGGTCATTCCGTGCCATGTTTTGATTATATTTGCACGAAGGGTCATTCCGTGCCATGTTTTGATTATTTATGCACGCAGGGACATTCCGTGCTCTGATTTGATTATATTTGCACGAAGGGACATTCCGTGCTCTGATTTAATTATATTTGCACGAAGGATCATTCCGTGCCATGATATGAGAGTTACGTGAGGGAAAGCACGAAGGGTGATGCCGTGCACTTTATTTGATTGCTTTTGGTGAGAATGAGAGTAAAAGCACGAAGGTTGATGCCGTGCAACTGCTGATTTTCCTGCTCTCATTAATTATTGTTATTGCCCTGTTTCTTACGTAAATTGTTGACTTTATATCCGGACTGTACTCCCCCATAGTATGCTCCCCTCCCTCTTAACTGTTTAATTTCTTTGTTCTTTCCTTTTATTGCACATATATATATATATATTGAACTGCACAGGTTGGTTTGGTAGTCCTGTCTAGCCTCGTCACTACTTCGCCAGGGTTAGGCCAGGCACTTACCAGCACAAAGGGTCGGTTGTGCTGATGCTACACTTCTGTGCTCTTTTGCATAGATCACGGTACCGGAGCAGCTTTTGGACCACAGCAGTAGAATATTGATCGGGAGCTGACTTCAGTCCAGGGACTTACGAGGTAGCCTAGCTGGCGTTCGCAGGTCGGAGTCCCTTTCTATGTTTTCAGTTTGTTTTCATTGTACCGAGATAGACATTTATGCATTTCCTATTCAGACTTGTTTGTAGCACTCTTTAGTTGTTCGTGAGATAGCGACTCCAGCCTTAGGTAGTGAAATATTAGACTTCCGCATTTTGGATTTTCAGTTATTTATATTTTAAAAGACTTCCGCATTTATTTAAAGACTCGTTATTTTATTATTGTTGTGTTGTTATCCGAAAATGCTTAAATGTTTGGCTTGCCTAACTCCAACAGTAGGCGCCATCACGACTCCTGATGGTGGGAAATCCGGGTCGTGACAAGTTGGTATCAGAGCTCTAGGTTGCATAGGTCTCGCTACTCACGGACAAAGTTGGTAGAGTCTGAGGGATCGGTACGGAGACGTCTGTATTTATCCCCTAGAGGCTACGGAGTTAGGAAAAGTTTCGCTATTGTTCTTTCCTGTCGTGCGATAATGTTTCTTAAATACTGATTGTCTTTCTACTCTGTTCTTTCGCAGATGGCGAGAACACATGCTTCCTCTTCTACCGCGCAGTAGCCCGAGCCCCCGGCAGCAACTCCTGCGAGGGGCAGAGGCCGAGGCCATGCCAGAGGCCGAGGCCGGGGCAGAGCTCAGCCCCGAGCAGCAGTCCCAGAGGTGGAGCCTCATGTTGATTATGATGATGAGGCTCCAGCCCCAGCAGCTCCGGTGGGCCCAGCTCAGGTCCCAGAGGGGTTCATAGTCACCCCAGTTCTTCAGGACGCTCTGGTCAGATTGGTAGGCTTTGTGGAGAGCGTCACTAGAGCGGGTTTGCTTCCAGTAGCACCAGCCACTTCTCAGGCTGGAGGAGGGGTTCAGACTCCTGCTACACATACTCCGGAGCAGGCAGCTCCCCAGGCTCAAGTTCCAGTGGTTCAGCCAGCTGTGGCAGTTCAGCCGGGTATTGTGACTCAGACCGGCGATGGAGCGGCTATGTCCTCAGATGCTTTGTGGAGGCTTGATAGGTTCTCCAAGCTTTTCACCACCACCTTCAGCGGTACTTCTTCAGAGGATCCACAGGACTTCTTATTTAGCTGCCATGAGATCCTTAGGACTATGGGTATTGTGGAGAATGGGGTCGACTTCGCCACCTTTCAGCTTGCAGGATCCGCCAAGACTTGGTGGAGGGACTATTGTTTATCCAGACCAGCAGGGTCGCCAGCATTGACATGGGATCAGTTTGCAGAGTTGTTTTTGGAGAAGTTTCTCCCAGTCACTCAGCGGGAGGCACTACGCAGGCAGTTCGAGCGCCTCCAGCAGGGCTCCATGACAGTTACACAGTATGAGAGAGGGTGTGGAGGTTTATTGATGGATTAATTCAGCCGATCCGTCTCCAGATGGCTATGGGAGCTGGTAGTGAGATTTTATTGATGGATTAATTCAATCCGTCTCCAGATGGCTATGGGAGCTGGTAGTGAGATTTCCTTTCAGGAGGCGGCCAATGCGGCCCGCAGGGTTGAGATGGCCCTTGCACGGGGAGGTGGTCAGGTGTCGGATAAGAGGCCTCGTCATTCTGGTAGGTTCAGTGGTACCTCGTCTGGAGGTAGGGATTCTTATGGTAGAGGCCATCCACCGAAGCCCTTTCAGTCAGCACTCCAGGTCTCTCATGGTACTCCAGGCGGTGGTGGTTCTCAGCAGCATTATTCTGATCAGCAGCCCATCAGTGCACCTCCACTTCAGAGCTTCCGGGGAGGACATTCAGGTCGACAGCGCCAGCAGCTGAGGGCTTGTTATGGTTGTGGTGACCCCAGTCACATTGTCAGATTTTGCCCTCGAGCCTCGGGTAGTTCTCAGCAGCAGAGTCCTCGCCCCATAATTCAGGCACCAGGTGATCCACAGCTTGCCCAGCCAGCTAGAGACGGGGGTAGGGATCATAGATGTGGAGGTAGAGACCGTAGAGGTGGAGCTCGGACCGGCAGAGGTAGGGGTCAGCCAGTAGCCGATCGTCCCAGAGACATGGTTCAGGGAGGTGGGGCCCAGCCCCGGTGTTATGCTTTGCCAGCCAGGCCAGAGGCTGTGTCTTCAGATGCTATTATTACAGGTACTATTCTGGTCTGTGATAGGGATGCTTCAGTGCTATTTGACCCTGGGTCTACGTATTCATATGTGTCGTCTTATTTTGCACCCTACCTGGCTATGTCTAGTGATGCTTTGGGTATTCCTGTTTATGTATCTACACCGGTGGGTGATTCTATAGTGGTCGACCGAGTTCATCGTTCCTGTGTGGTAGTGTTTGAGGGTCTTGAGACCCGTGTTGACTTATTACTCTTAGACATGGTGGATTTCGACGTTATATTAGGGATGGATTAGTTGTCCCCGTATCATGCTATCTTGGATTGTCACGCCAAGACCGTGACCTTGGCTTTGCCAGATTTGCCCCAATTAGAGTGGAGAGGGTCCCCAGGACATGCCACCCGCAGTGTTATTTCATATTTGAAGGCTCGACGTATGGTCGAGAAGGGGTGTTTAGCTTATCTGGCGTATGTTCGCGATTCCAGCACAGAGGTCCCTTCTATTGACTCTATTCCTATAGTTCAGGAGTTCCCCGAGGTTTTCCCTTCAGACTTGCCGGGTATGCCGCCCGACAGGGATATTGACTTCTGTATTGATCTGGCCCCAGGCACGCAGCCCATTTCTATTCCGCCGTATCGCATGGCCCCGCCAGAGTTGAAGGAGTTAAAGGACCAGTTGTAAGATTTGCTAGAAAAGGGTTTTATCAGGCCTAATGTTTCTCCTTGGAGTGCGCCAGTGTTATTTGTGAAGAAAAAGGATGGATCGATGAGGATGTGCATTGATTACCGGCAATTGAACAAGGTGACGATAAAGAACAAGTATCCACTGCCGAGGATTGATGATTTGTTTGACCAGCTTCAGGGTGCGAAGGTGTTTTCAAAGATAGACTTGAGATCTGGCTACCATCAGCCGAGGATTAGGGCGTCTGATGTCCCCATGACAGCATTTCGCACTCGGTATGGGCATTATGAGTTCCTGGTCATGTCGTTCGGGTTGACCAATGCCCCAGCAGCATTTATGGAGTTGATGAACCGAGTGTTCAAACCATACTTGGACCTGTTCGTGATAGTCTTTATTGATGATATTCTGGTGTACTCCCACAGTCAGGAGGAGCACGAGCAGCACCTCAGAGTGGTTCTTCAGACTCTGAAGGATAGTCAGTTATACGCTAAGTTCTTGAAGTGCGAGTTGTGGTTGAGTTCGGTTGCATTTCTGAGTCATGTCGTATCAGCAGAGGGTATTCAGGTGGACTCGAAGAAGATTGAGGCAGTCAAGAACTGGCCTAGACCAGCATCAGCTACTGAGATTCGGAGCTTCATGGGGTTAGCAGGTTATTACCGTCGGTTCGTGGAGGGATTTTCATCCATAGCAGCCCCGATGACCAGGTTGACCCAGAAGGGTGCCCAGTTCAGATGGTCAGACGAGTGTGAGGAGAGCTTTCAGAAGCTCAAGACAGCTCTGACTACGGCACCGATATTGGTTTTGCCCACAGGCTCAGGACCTTATACAGTTTGTTGTGATGCTTCCCGTATTGGGCTTGGTGCAGTATTGATGCAGGATGGCAGAGTCATTGCTTATGCTTCGAGGCAGTTGAAGATCCACGAGAAGAATTATCCGGTTCATGATCTAGAGTCGGCAGCCATTGTTCATGCTTTGAAGATTTGGAGGCATTACCTATATGGCGTGACGTGTGAGGTGTGCACTGATCACAAGAGTCTGCAGTACTTGTTCAAGCAGAAGGAGTTGAACTTGAGGCAGAGGAGGTGGTTGGAGCTATTGAAGGATTATGATATTACTATTTTGTACCACCCGGGGAGAGCCAATGTGGTGGCCGATGCATTGAGTAGGAAGTCCGCCAGCATGGGTAGTCTTGCTTATGTTCCGGTCAGCCAGAGACCGCTTGCTTTGGATATTCAGGCCCTGGCCAGTCGATTTGTGAGGTTGGACATTTCTGAGCCTAGCAGAGTGTTAGCTTGTACGGTCGCTCGTTCTTCATTATTGGAGCGTATCCGTGATCGGCAGTTTGATGATCCACATTTGTGTGTCCTGAGAGACACGGTGCAGCGTGGAGGTGCCACGAAGGTGACCTTAGATGATGATGGTGTTTTGAGATTGCAAGGGCGAGTTTGTGTGCCCAATGTCGATGGGATTCGAGAGTTGATCTTAGCGGAGGCCCATAGTTCTCGATATTCTATTCACCCGGGTGCCGCGAAGATGTATCAGGATTTGCGGCAGCATTATTAGTGGCGTACGATGAAGAAAGATATTGTTGCATATGTGGCTCGATGTTTGAACTGTCAGCAGGTTAAGTATGAGCATCAGAGGCCTGGTGGTTTGTTTCAGAGGATTGAGCTTCCCGAGTGGAAGTGGGAGAGGATTACCATGGATTTCGTTACTGGACTTCCGATGACTCGGAAGAAGTTTGATGCTATTTGGGTCATTGTTGATAGGCTGACCAAGTCAGCACATTTTATTCCGGTTGCAGCCACTTATTCATCAGAGAGGTTAGCTGAGATCTACATCCGAGAGATTGTTCGCCTTCATGGGGTACCAGTATCTATCATTTCGAACCGGGGTACGCAGTTTACCTCGCGCTTCTGGAGAGCAGTTCAGCAGGAGTTGGGCACCCAGGTTCAGTTGAGCACAGCGTTCCATCCTCAGACAGACGGCCAGTCCGAGAGGACTATTCAGATATTGGAGGATATGCTCCGAGCCTGTGTCATTGATTTCGGAGGCTCGTGGGACCAGTATTTGCCTTTAGCAGAGTTTGCCTACAACAACAGCTACCAGTCCAGCATTAAGATGGCTCCATATGAGGCGTTGTATGGTAGACGATGTCGGTCTCCAGTCGGATGGTTTGAGCCGGGAGAGGCTCGGTTATTGGGTACAGATTTAGTTCAGGAGGCCTTGGATAAGATCAAGATCATTCAGGACAGGCTTCGTTCGGCTCAGTCGCGGCAAAAGAGTTATGCAGATCGTAAGGTTCGAGATGTAGCTTTCATGGTTGGTGAGCGAGTCTTGCTCCGAGTGTCGCCTATGAAGGGCGTGATGAGATTTAGGAAGAAGGGCAAGCTTAGCCCTAGGTTCATTGGCCCATTTGAGATTCTCGATCGTGTGGAGAGGTGGCTTACAGACTTGCCTTGCCGCCCAGCTTGTCAGCCGTGCATCCAGTGTTCCATGTGTCCATGCTTTGGAGGTATCACGGCGATCCAGCCCACGTGTTAGATTTCAGCACTGTCCAGTTGGACAAGGATCTGTCTTACGAGGAGGAGCCGGTAGCTATTCTAGACCGGCAGGTTCGACAGTTGAGGTCGAAGAGTTTTCCTTCAGTGCATGTCCAGTGGAGAGGTCAGCCTCCTGAGGCATCGACCTGGGAGTCCGAGTCTGATATGCGGAGCCGTTATCCTCATCTATTTCCCGACTCAGGTACTTCTTTCTTTTGTCCGTTCGAGGACGAACGGTTCTTTTAGAGGTGGAGAATGTGACGACCCAAAGGGTCATCACCGGATTTCTCTCTTTTTTCGTGCTTCCGAGGTCTTGAAAACCTCACCTTTAGTTGCCTCGATTTGTGTGCGCAGTCCGGGCGCGTAGCCGGAAAGATTATATGTTAAATTCTGTGAAAAATTTCAAAATGTGGTTTTAAAATGATTAAAGTTGACCTTGGTCAACATTTTTGGTAAACGGACCCGGACCTGTGATTTGACGGTCCTGGAGGGTCCATAGAAAAATATGGGACTCGGGCATATGCCCGGAGTCGAAATCCGAGGTCTAGAGCCCGGGAAAAGAATTTTTCTGTGAAATTGTTTTTCTGAAATTATTAAGGAAAATGGAACTGAAAATTGATTAAAAGACTATGGTATCGGGCTCGTATTTTGGTTCCGACGCCCGGAATAAGTCTTAAATATGTGCTAAGCGCTTTCTGTAATGTTTGGTCGAAATCCGACGTCATTTGACGTGTTTCGGACCTAAATATCAATAATTTGAAGTTTATGAAGTTAGAATGAAAAATGATGATTTTTGAGGTTTGATTCATTGATTTTGATGTTGTTTTGGCGATTTGAACGCTCGGTTAAGTTCGTAGGATGTTGTTGAGTTAGTGTGTGTGATTGGTTAGGAGCCCCGAGGGCTCGGGAGTGTTTTCGGAGGTGTTCTGGGTGTTTTTAAACTTAGAAAGACTTCAGATTTTCTACAATTTTTACACAGAAAGACCCTTCTTCGCGTTCGCAGTGTTGCCTTCGCGTTCGCATAGCCTTTCTCTCTCCCTCCTTCGCGTTCGTGTTCTGGCCATCGCGATCGCGAAGCTCTGGTGCTTCCTTCAACGCGTTCGCGTGTCTCCTATCGCGTTCGCGTAGGCCCAGACCCCAGACCCCAGACCCCAGAAAAATTTCTCTACGCGTTCGCGGCCCCGTTATCGCGAACGCGATGCTTCGAGTCCACCCGTCTTCACGAACGCGACCCCTTGGTCGCGAATGCATAGAACAAAATTGCCCAGCTATAATTATAAAATTTCAGAATCAGAACCTACGGGATTTATCCAATTTTCTCACGAGTCTTCTCTCCCAAGCTTTAGGAAGCCATTAAAGCCCCCATTCTTCAAGACCACTTGGGTAAGTAATTCCCCACTCATTTCCTTCACTTTTCCTTCAATAATTAGCAAGTTTCTAAGCCTAAATCATGAAATCAAAGTAGAAATTAGGGGTTTTGGTAGAGTTAGGGTTTTGAGAATTTTGGGTGATTCAACCTCAATTTGGGGTCGAATCTTAAAACTAATTATATATTTGGACTCGTGGGGTTATGGGTGACTAGGTTTTGGTCCGAGCCTCGTGTTTGGACCATGTGGGCCCCGTGTCGAATTTTGGTGTTTTTGGAAGAATGCTAGGAAATTCATATCTAGGCTATGGGATGTTGCCATTGAGTATTTATTGATATTATTGAATTAATTATGCCTAGATATCATTGTTTCGGAGTCGGATTGTAGAGGAAAGGCGGTATTTGAGGATTGATTGCTATTCTTTGGACCGAGGTAAGTGTTCGATCTAACTTTGGCTCGAAGGAATAGGATTAGAGTGTTATTATTTGCTAATTGCTAAATGATCGAGTACGATGTATAGGCATGGTGACGAGTATCTATACACCGGTGTCTAGCATGACCGTGGGTCCTTGTATGTACTTATCTTGATATTGTTATGACTCTTCCATGTTAATTGTTGAATTCTATGCAATGTGAAGAGTATGAGGACTAATTATGAATTGTAAATTCTTTGGAGCATTGGCTCGAACGATAAAAAGTCTATTGAGTAACAAATGAAAGAAATAGGAAGTGATATGATTAATCCCTTGCCGGGATGGTTTGAGTATATTGATTATCTCCCTTGCCGGGATGTGAAAGTATTGTCGTTGCCCCCTTGCCGGGATTTAGCTGTTAATTGAGTAATTCCCTTGCCGGGACATTTCTTATTATTTGTTTATCCCCTCGCCCCGTTTGGTTGTGATTACTGTTTGGGTGAGGAAGAGTGATAATGCACGAAGGGTCATTCCGTGCCATGTTTTGATTATATTTGCACGAAGGGTCATTCCGTGCCATGTTTTGATTATAATTGCACGAAGGGTCATTCCGTGCCATGTTTTGATTATTTATGCACGAAGGGACATTCCGTGCTCTGATTTGATTATAATTGCACGAAGGATCATTCCGTGCCATGATATGAGAGTTACGTGAGGGAAAGCACGAAGGGTGATGCCGTGCACTTTATTTGATTGCTTTTGGTGAGAATTAGAGTAAAAGCACGAAGGTTGATGCCGTGCAACTGATGATTTTCCTGCTCTCATTAATTATTGTTATTGCCCTGTTTCTTACGTAAATTGTTGACTTTATATCCGGACTGTACTCCCCCATAGTATGCTCCCCTCCCTCTTAACTGTTTAATTTCTTTGTTCTTTCCTTTTATTGCACATATATATATTGAACTGCACAGGTTGGTTTGGTAGTCCTGTCTAGCCTCGTCACTACTTCGTCGGGGTTAGGCCAGGCACTTACCAGCACATGGGGTCGGTTGTGCTGATGCTACACTTCTGTACTCTTTTGCACAGATCACGGTACCGGAGCAGCTTTTGGACCACAGCAGTAGGATATTGATCGGGAGCTGACTTCAGTCCAGGGACTTACGAGGTAGCCTAGCTGGCGTTCGCGGGCCGGAGTCCCTTTTCTATGTTTTCAGTTTGTTTTCATTATACCGAGACAGACATTTATGCATTTCCTATTCAGACTTGTTTGTAGCACTCTTTAGTAGTTCGTGAGATAGCGACTCCAGTCTTGGGTAGTGAAATATTAGACTTCCGCATTTTGGGTTTTCAGTTATTTATGTTTTAAAAGACTTCCGCATTAATTTAAAGACTCGTTATTTTATTATTGTTGTGTTGTTATCCGAAAATGCTTAAATGTTTGGCTTGCCTAGCTCCAACAGTAGGCTCCATCACGACTCCCGATGGTGGAAAATTCGGGTCGTGACATAACCTTCTTTGCTTAATCCTTGTCTTGATAGTCACTAGTCAATATATAACTTTAGATTCTTAGTAAATTTTTGTTATTAATCATATAAATCTCAATTGTTGATCCTCATGGATAGAAATAAAAGTAGAAACTACGAGAATACTGTTTAAATCCAATCCTTGTAGATACAATTTTGTACTATACTATATTTAATTAGCGAGCATAATCTAAGTGTGTGTTATGCGCTCGTTAAATTTTGGTGTCGTTTCCGAGGATTGGCAATCAATTGTGTTTGAAATAGTTTATGGTGCTAATTCAGGAATTTTATTCTTTTTATTTTCTTTTTCCCTTTTTTACGTTTGATGTTCTTTGGATGTGCCCATGATACAGGTTGAGATTGGCGCATGACTCGAGCTTCTGCGAAAGTAGTGCTACCATACGAACCAGAGCTAGAAAAAAAAACTATGACAACAGAGAAAGGAAAGAGATCTTTCCAAGAAGCTAGAAAAAGTTCGGGCAATCCTCAATCCAAGAAACTATGGCCGTAAATGGTGATGATAATGTAGATTTGGCTGCAAGAGAGGCAGCCCAACAACGATAAAAAGTTGCTCAGGATGCTGAGGAAGCAGCTATTAGAGTTGCACAGAACATCTATGAAGAAGAGAGGGGTCACAGACTTAATCAACATCAATCCTTGGCTGCAGACCAGTTCGGAAATATAGCTCACAGGCCTGGGAGACCAGTTGGCGATTATGCTAGACCGGTCTACAATCAAGGATTATCAAGTGTTAGACTGCCTCCAGTAATAGCAAACAATTTCATGTTGAAGCAAGGGTTGCTTCAGACTCTTCAGAAGTGCCGTGTCTTCAGAGAGAAGCCAAACAAAAATCCAAACACTCATCTAATGGACTTCGAATAGATTATGAACACCTTTCAATACAATGGGGGTGCCATATGATGCAGTGTACTTAAGGGAATTTCCCTTTTCACTTAAAGATGATGCAAAAGAGTGGCTTTGAATCTTGCCAGTGGTTCAATTAGAACCTGGGAGGAGATGACCAGAAAATTCCTCGATAAATATTCCTCCTCAGCTAAGACGAGCAAGATTAGAAGAGAAATCCATAACTTCTATCTGAAAGAGACTGAAATCATTTTTGAAGCATAAGAGAGGTTGAAGGAGATATTTAAAAAGTGTCAACACAACGACAATGAACTCTGGATGCAACTCCAGGACTTTTGGGAAAGATTGACACCAGCCTCGCGTAGAACATTGAGCAATGCAGTTGCCCTCCAGAGGAGATAGTTACCATTCTTGATGAGTTATCTGAAGATGCTAATCAGTGGCCCTCTGGGAGTGCTAAAAGAAGAAAATCAACTGGTGTTTACCAAGTTGATGCTAATACATATCTACAGGTACAACTTGATGCTATGGCTAAAGAAATACGAAAGCTGACTTTAGCCTAGATATAGAATGAGCCTTACGCAGCATGTGATATATGTGGAAGAGGACACCCTACCTCATGAGTGTCAAGCCTCAACTGAGGAAGTGAATGCTATGGGAAATTATAGTTTTAATGCAATGGGTCAGAGGCACCCCGATTTTTCATGGAGTTCATCTAGGGTACTGTGAATGCATGGCAACAAAACAACCTTAAACCCCAATACAATGAGCTCCAGTCTTCCAAAATCATTAGAGGCAGCAATATCAGCCTCAACAACCCATTCAGTCTGGTATAGAAGATCTCATGAAGGCCTTCATTCTGAAAACTGATGAGAGACTTGAGGCTCGTAGCTCAACTATACGGGAACATAGAGCAGCTATCAAAGAAATGTGCACGAGTTTTTGAAACCTGGAAAGACAGGTCGGGCAGCTAGCTACTTTGTTGTCTGAGAGGATCCCAAGAACTCTCTCTACTGATACGGAAAGAAATCCCAAAGAAACACTGAATGATGTAACTCTGAGAAGTAGGTAAGTGTTGAATGATATCACCCCAATCCAAAAAGATGTGAGAATTGAAAAAGATAGTGGGGAGCAGCTAAAAAGTGATATTGATAAGAAGAAGAAAGTCTAGATGAAAACTTAGAAGAAAAAGAAGGATGAAAACTCGAGAAGGGAGGAACCTGAGGAGAGCAAGTATATGCCTGCTCTACCTTTCCCTCAAAAGCAAAGTAGAGAAAAGTTGGACAAGCAGTTTGGGAGATTTCTGGATGTGCTGAAACAGGTCATGTAAACTTACCATTCACAGAAGTGCTCTCACAGATGTCTGCTTATGCTAAATTCTTAAAATAGATCCTTACGAAGAAGAGGAATATAGAGGAAACCTCAGTGGTCAAGCTTATAGAGCATTGCTGCGCGATATCGCAAAATAAACTCCCACAAAAGTATGGAGATCTAGGGAGTTTTACTATACCTTGCTCTGTAGGTGTTGATACCCAATTTTCCCTATATATTTTTAATATACATAAATACTTTCAAAATAGCATATATATATATGCATATATAAGCATGCACAATGTATTATAATTTTTCCATAATTTTAAAGATTTCAAATTGATTTATTTCCTCCCCTTTTACTCATAAAATCTCCAATAACTATCCCTGAAATTATTGTTATGGTAATTTAGTCATCTAAATTCTATATTTATGACAAAATATATTTAGCACATTTTTATAATTGCATTTTGCATTTTTAAAGCCAATTTGCATATAATTGCAATATTAGCCTTATTAGTGTACAATTACGTTTTAGATACACAAAACGATCTTCTATATTTTTAAAATGTTAAATATATATTTTAAATCATTTTAGTACACGAACCAACCTTCCCCCTACAAAACTTAAAATTTTTCCTTGAACACATGCACATCTAATGTAACGGTAACATCCACGTGGCAAGATCACTATCAATCAGGCCATCAGACACCAAGTATATCTCCAGCTAAGACATATGCTACTCTTATTTGCTACGTGCCCTTTGCGTGAGGGGAATCCTTGTCTCCCTATTTTCATGAGTCTAATCCTTGACTCAATACCTGCATGAAGCTAATCCCTGCCTCCCTATTCGCATGAGTCTAATCCTTGACTCCTTAGTTGCATGAGGCTAATCCCTAACTCTATACTTGAATGAGTCTAATCCTTTATTCTATACCTACATGAGGCTAATCCCTGCCTCCTTATTTGCATCAGTCTAATCCCTGACTCCGTACCTGCATGAGGCTAATCCCTGCCTCCCTATTTTCATGAGTCTAATCCTTGACTCCTTACCTGCATGAGGCTAGTCCCTGCCTCTATACTTGTATGAGGCTAATCCCTGCCTCCCTATTTGCATGAGGCTAATCCCTGCCTCTCTATTCGCATGAGTCTAATCCTTGACTCCATACCTGCATGTGGCTAATCCCTGCCTCCCTATTTGCATGAGTCTAATTCTTGACTCCATACCTGCATGAGGATAATCCCTGCCTCCTTATTTACATGATTATAGTCCTTGAATCCATACCTGCATGAGGCTAATCCCTGCCTCCATACTTGCATGAGTCTAATCCTTGACTCCATACCTGCATGAGGCTAATCCCTTCCTCCCTATTTGCATGAGGCTAATCCCTGCCTCCCTTTTCGCATGAGTCTAATCCTTGATTCCTTACCTGCATGAGGCTGATCCCTGCCTCCATACTTGCATGAGTCTAATCATTGACTCCTTACCTGCATGAGGCTAATCCCTGCCTCCCTATTTGCATGAGTCTAATCCTTGACCCCATACCTGCATGAGGCTAATCCCTGCCTCCCTATTTGCATGCGGCTAATCATTGCCTCCCTATTTGCATGAGTCTAATCCTTGACTTCATACCTGCATGATACTAATCCCTGCCTCCCTACTTGCATGAGTCTAATCCTTGACTCCTTACCTGCATGAGGCTAATCCCTGCCTCAATACCTGCATGAGGTTGATCCCTTCCTCGATATTTGCATGGGGCTAATCCTTTCCTCCTCATTCGCATTGGGACTAAGCACTGTCCCTTTTCGCACAAATTTTGCTCTATTTCTATCCCTAGATATTTACTCTTTTTTCGGGCTAAGAGCTGCCCTCCATTTCGTAAAACTAAGCCTTGTCTTGTTAACATCATTACTACACATCATGGGTTGAAATATCGCCAATCTATCCGACGGCGTCATAGTGTAAAGGCATCATCCTCATAGCTGGAAGACACTATGCCATAGCCTGAGGATTTCTCAAATTTGCATATCATTATTCAAAGGTGTCATGGTTCGGAGGCACCATCTTCATGGCCCAAGAACATCATTTCATGGCCTGCAAATCCCTCACTGAATAATTCATGGCCCAGGACGTCATGGTCTGAGGACGTCATCTTTAACCGTCCGAAGACAACCTTCATGTCCAAAGAAAATTTGCATCATGTTTAAATTTTCGCAAATATATGTTTGTAGCATCTTTTATCTGCAAGTAACCAGTAAGAAACCGCTATCCTAGCAGGAGCAATCTCGCTTCAGTTCCTTCAAACTGTCCTGAGCTTTAACCGCTCACCATAGCCGCTTCGGCATCGCGTGTTAGTTCTTGCAATAATTTCATCGACATATTCTGCAGATGAATTCAGAACTACACATGGCCTGATTCCTTGAAAACTAGGGATATGTAGGCAGCTCAAAGCCCGGAGTCTGGCCCCTGTCTTCTAAAGCATCCCGCCCGGTCAAAATTGGCCATCATTTGTTTACCTGAAAACTCTTTCATCCTTCCCGGGTAAAGAGGGGCAGTTGTTTATACCCAATTTTTTCCTATATATCATAAATACTTTCAAAATAGCATATATATGCATATATAAGCATGCACAAAGTTTTTATAAATTTTCCATAATTTTAAAGATTTCAAATTGATTTATTTCCTCCCCTTTTACTCATAAAATCTCCAATAATTATCCCTCAAATTATTGTTGTGGTAATTTAGTCATATAAATTCTATATTTATTCCAAAATATTTTTAAAATATTTTTAGTGCCTTTTTATAATTGCATTTTGCATTTTAAAGCCAATTTGCATATAATTGCAATATTAACCTTAATAGTGTACAATTACGTTTTATATAAACAAAACAATCTTTTGTATTTTTAAAATGTTAAATATCTATTTTAAATCATTTTAGTACACAAAATTATTTTTTAGAAATCATCTATTATTTATTATAAATTATATAGGGTTAAATTGGCTATTTAAAACTTAGCCAAATTGGATTTAAATTTTAACCTAACTAAGCCCAATACCCCATCCCAATTTCATATTAAACCACCCGACCCAGACCCTAAATACACCTACCCGACCCAGAATGTTACACCCCAAGTTTTCATACGTGAGAGTACGTCGTAAGTCATTGATGTAAGCTCGAAAATGAGATTATATTTGGAAGCAAATAAAGTAAGTTAATGATGTTACCTTGGAGGTTACAAATATTTAAGATCTTGAATAACAAGTACCAAAAGGGTTGGAAAGCTTAGTCGCTAAACGAATTGAAGAAAATAAGTTTCGTAAAAAATCGACAAGTTTGGAATGTTATAACATATTCTTTTGGGGTGAGACTAGGGTGATTAACATGATGAGGAGGTTAATTTATGAGTTATTATAGTCGTATGATAGTCGTGTGTTATGGTTTTAAGTCAAACGAGTTATGGAACAAAAGTTAGCAAAGATCATCACAAGTTGCTTTTATAATGTGCTGAAATTTAGGTCAAATGTAGATGCACTTTTCTCCCAATATACTTGGAATCAATGGATTACTACATATCAAATTGAAGATCTACGAGTCTAGTTTCCAACGCATTAAACCGTTCGTCAATACGACATCGGAGTAGAGAGATATTCGTGTTTTTGCGAGACCGCGCAAACAGCTCCCAATGGGACCCACTTAGGCGGTGGTTGACCTACTTCAATTTATAAACGATTTGGACGCCTATTTTTGCTCATTTTTCAACTAAACTTCGTCTCCAAACTTCTCCTAACCCTCCTAAGCATATACCACAAGGGTTTGAAGTGATTCCAAAGTGATTACACCATATTTCAACATCAAAACTTAGTTCTAGTGAAGAACAACATCTCTTTGAGGTTGTGTTGTCATTGAGGATTTGTTGTGGGTCTGTATTTGGATGAAATTCCAAGTTGTTGCTGCTGTATAAGGTGAGTATAACAGCCTACTAATTGTGCTTAAGCTTGCTTGTATGTTGGTTAAGTTGTTAGGATGATAAACTACAAGATAGTACTTGGATTAGCTTAAGTCACTTCTATGGTGTTGTATTGCAATTGAGGGTTGTTATAAGCTATTTATAACTTGGATTTCGACTTGAAGTTACTGTAGGAGGTATGTGTATTGTGTTCTTGCACGTGCTTAAGGTTATCTTGATGTTGATTAAGTTAAATGGATGGAGTAGACATGAACTAGTGTATAAAGTTACTAATTGAAGATAGTTGGAGTTGTGGATTGTTTCCTTTGTTATAAATATATGGTATAAGGATGGAATCATTAATGAATGACTTCATTATCATGTTAATGATATATTTAAGTTAATGTAAGAAGTCTATAAGGGGTGATATGGGTTATACGGATTCCAATTGGAGCTTGCCGCTCGTCGTGAAGTAGTTGTGACTTGTTATTGTTATATGGTGTTTTGTTATTGACATTTATATGTTGATGGATTTATCTGGTTGTTGTTGTTGGTAAATGGTATTGGTGGAGGCCCTTGTTACAAGGGAGATGCTGCCCAAATTTATGTAAATGAGCTACTAGCTTAAGTTATCGACTTAGCCTTTGCTCAGCATTGATTTTGAATCTCCTTATACTATGATCGATTGAGTGGACTTGTTTGAAGAGTTGCTTGGATGGTATTAAGGAGTCAACGGGCTTAAGGTATGTTAAGGCTCTTCCTTCATTCTTTTGGCATGATCTATAGTTAAACGAACGTAAACGATACGCTATTTCATAATGTATCTACTCCTAGCAACTAAGGTTGTCCATGTTGTTAATTCCTTACAATGTTATTCCAAGAAAGTATGTATGATCCTTGAGTCCTAGTGAAGTTCATATTGATGGTATGATGTCCATAATGTTAATCGATGGTGCAATGACCTTATGTCACTCCAAAAGGTTTAGAACGTAACTCCATGAGTCCAGCAAGCATTATATATGTATCTATTTTACTCTACCGAGCCGCGCTATAGTCGGCCAGGTATGGCACCTATTGTGCAACCACTGATCGGTTAGGTTTACCGAGCTTCACATGGACGGGTATGATTCTACTGAGCCTTATGATGGCCGGGTACGTTTTAACCGAGTCCTCTTTGAGGCCGGGTTCGATATGATGATGATGATGCCCACAGAGGCGAATGTTTTTACAAGTTTATGTATATATATGTATTATGCATTTCATGTCAGTAGCCCCCAGAGGCACTCAGATGTTCCAGGTTGTATCTCCTCTATCTCTCTTTACATTACTGTTCTTATTTATGCTTTCCTGCCTTACATACTCAGTACTTTATTCGTACTGACGTCCCTTTTTCCTGGGGACGCTGCGTTTCATGCCCGTAGGTCCCGATTGATAGGTTGACAGTCCTCCTATTAGGCTATCGCTCAGCGAAGGTGTTGGCGCACTCCACTTGCTCCGAAGTTGCTTATTTGGTCAGTATGATTTGGACATATATTTATTGGTATGGTGAGGCCCTGTCCCGACCTTATGATATATATGTACTCTTAGAGGCTTGTAGACAGATGTCATGCATATCAAAGATTGTATGGCCTTGTCGGCCTATGTTCAATGTATGAGTGTTCATTTTGGTCTTATAGGACTGCATGTCACATGTATAAGTTTATATTGCATGTTGGGTCATCTTATGTCAAATATTCCCTTATGTTTTATTCTGGTTATATCATGACGGCCTTTCCGACCCATTTACCCATGATGGTCTGATAAGAAAGATACGTTATGTTGGTACTCGGTTGAGTAAAGTACCGGGTGCCTGTCGTGGCCCATCGGTTTCGGTCGTGACAATAGTGGTATCAGAGCAGTTCTGTCCTAGGGAGTCTACAATGAAAATGTCTCGTAGAGTCTTGTTTATAGGTGTGTTGTGCACCACACTTATAAGCAGGAGGCTACAGGGCATTTAGGACTATCACTCTTTCTTCTTACTCTAGATCGTGTGGTAGAGCTCAGTTGTAAGAATTCAAACTTCTAAATTCTATTTTATCCGTAATACAATGATACCTACATCGAGAAAGATAGTTGGTTAGAGATTGATGTGGCTCTGGAAGAGCTGAGTCAGAGGAACTCGATTTTGCATCACACTGATGATGAGTAAATGTAAGTTCTTCAGCAGATCATGTGTATACTAAGATGTGTGAGCTTCTTGAGAAGGAGCCCCAAGGCATGGATATCTATCCACCCATATGGTAAAAAGCAACAAGAGAATCAGAAGGTAGATACAAGTTTCAACAAATAAAAGAAGCAAGGTGGCGAAGGTTACGAGGTACCAGTTAATGAAGGTTCAGTATTTACAATTCAGGCAGAGAAATACATGCATTCTGAGTTACCTTGAACAGTAACAGAGTTATATACAATTGACCACACCCATCTCAATTATGCCCTATGGGAGCTGACAAATATAATTTAAGAGAATGATGTAATATGAGGATCAAGCTGGGATTAGTGTAACCAAAAATTATGGATGGATTGTTATCATTATCTAACATTTCTGAAGGATATTGCAAATGTAGTAATAGTTCTCCTTATGAGACAACTCGACGGTGCACTCTAGAATAGTACATTTATATATGAAATACTAGAATGTCCAGAAAATTTAGATGATCGACACAATCCTAGAAGAGATAAATATTTACCTTTGTATGGCTCCTGTCCCTAGTAAAGAGAGAATGTTAGGCGACCCGAAGAGCCAGTGGATGGAGTAAGGGGAGTTAAAAGCGAAAGAATGTTTTGTTGAAGTTTTCAGAATAAGGTGATAAACAAAAATATTAGTAGGAGAATAAGAAGAGAGTAAATAAAGTATTATGAGTAAGATGTGATAAATGGGTGATAACGGTAAATCAAAATATGACACGATGATAGAGTCTATAGTCAAGTAAAGGAATAGACAAGAGGTGACAAGCCTTGAGACAATAATAGAGTATAGGCGAAAGTTCATATCCTCATTTTGAGAAACGAGTTGGTGAGTCCAACGCGATTACCAGAAGGCTAAGTTAGACCCCCTGTAGTAACATAATTAGTATGGTCTAGTAAACAAGATAAAACTGAACATGAATTAGGGACCGGAGGATTTGATAATGGTCGACATCGTGAGAATTTCAGAGATCATGTTCCAACATTAATAGAATGGACAACATACGAATAACCTTTGAAGGTCATTTAGGAAGACGCTTTCCTAAAGCAAGCACTCTGAACAGAGTTAATCTTAAGGGACTAAGTGTGCCAGTTACACTAGGTGTCACCTTAGTGCGTAAGAAATTAAGTTATCCCTTGTACAGAAGGTTACCGTAAGACTATTAAGGTTCATTGATGATGTGAAAAGATGCCAACGATGAAGAGGTAAAACATCTATAGGTAGATCGTCGTAGTAGTAAATCTTAGTACTCCCCTAAAGGGGGAATATGGTGTGATATGGTATTAAGTCAGAGTTAAGCGGTTCAGGTAACTATGGAATGGTAAAGGAAGAATGTGGTAAAAAGGAGAAATGGATGATGTTACATTATTCCGTTCCGATAGATATGATGCGACTCCAGAACATTACACAAGCACGCCGTCAGAGAGAGGCAGTAAGGGTTCCCACACCAGACGTTATTGATAAATAAGTGTGAATGAACACTTGATACATAATGAGCCAGTATGAGTGGTAAGTTAAGACAAAGAAAATAACCCAAGAGAGATTATGCAGAATATATATATATATATATATATATATATATATATGAGAATGGACCAACGAGTAATTAGTAGTTGATTCAGGAAGAGCCCGGTTATGGCTAGACAAGAGGTCACAAATAAATGAATAGATCATGCAAGATAAATGTAGTGAACCGCAGCATAGGGAATTCAGTCTCGTAGATACGAGATTGCAATCATCTGAAAATTTTCAGATAGGAGTTGAGACCGTTAAAGGTACCATTTAAGTTTTATGAAAATAAGAGAGAGTGCCAATAAGGAGACAATCAAAATTTGAGCTTAAAAGTAACCCTACGAGCACAAGGGCATGAAGTTATGTAACTAAGGATTATTATAGGCAAGTAAGAACAACGAAAATTTCCTTCAGGTGTACGATATAACAAGCTCGCAACTTTACAAGAGCCAGAAGGTCTCTCTAAGTACTACAACGAAAGATTAGTTGAGGAAATAAGGAAGAAGGTTTCCACCTAAGCATAGTGAGCTAAAGAGTAAATGATCTTATAACAACAGTCTTGCTACAATATTGTATACACTCCATAAGAAAGTGGCACCTATCGTGGCTAAAGAATGGAAAAAGAAAATCAAAGGAGATGTTTGAGATCATATGAGGTACAGGAAATTACAGTATTCGTGGGCAATAAGACAAGCCAATTATTCATGCAACAAGTGATAGAACGACCACGAAAAGTAATTGCTTACATTTAAGGACAACTGAGAAGGCACGAAAGGAAATTTATGGTTCTAGCAAGTTAAAGAAAGGTTGCGAGTAGTATAAATAGATAAGTGTAGGTCGTAAGGTAAAGTATCGTAGAGCAACAAGGTTTTAGGTAGATAGGAGTAAGGATATGAAAATGTGAGTGAGAAGGTGACGAGAATATGTAAGTCCTCGGGATTAAACCCATCAAAACAAGGGAATGATGATTTCCATATGTAATAAAAAGCTCGGTACAGCTCGAATGAACACAGAGGAGTCTAAGACTAGGAGCAATTAGAAGAGAGGAAATGCTGCCCCGTTAGTAGAATAAGGGTGTAATTGTGATAGATAAAAGGATAACATTTAGGCCTTTGATTGAGGAATAATTTAAAGAAAAGGAATTTTATGAATTGCACGGGATTGGAATACCCCCATAAGATGAATCATGTTAGGATGCTATGAAATACGGTTATTGAGGTATAGTATCGTCCCAAGGTGGATCGGGCAAATCACTTCAGATGTTCCCCGATGAGACGTGAGCCCTAGTGACAATGTATTACGTAAGAGGTTTCATTTTGGATTAACATTAAGGTGAATAAACAATAGATGGGTACAAGTTCCAAAGTACAAGATGAGATTTTTTTTTTTTTTTTTTTTTGTTATTCTTAAGATGAATAATAATGAGGAAGCACTAAAGGACTTAGATTTATACATATAGGATAAGCAGCGAAAGAGTAACCTGGAGTTGGGTAGCAAACCTCGATAATAATAAACCGAAGTAAGTTTTATAGTATAGTATAACCTACCTAGATATAGTAAAACCATAGTCGTAAGTTCGACAAAGTACCAAGCGAAGAACTTTAGTACAACTATAGATGCCTAGAGTGACATCTTGTCATAGTTCTGTATATGTTCACAAAGTGAGGTCTAGAGATTGGCTAAAACCAGGAGGAAAAAGGAGAGAAGAGTCGCATAGACACACATACAAATACACGGTTGTACATGATGCATGACAGAAGGTAACAACAGTCACAAGATTAAAAGAATTCTGACCACAGGTCATGGTGTGAGAAAGAGGCCTAAAGGGGGGAATACCCTGGCCTTTAGATTTATTTACTGAATAGTTTCCTAGTTGTCAAGGACAATATTAAAGTATTCGTAAGAGCTAAAGGTTATGAGACTGATAAATGCATCAGTCAACATTCGAGGACGAATGTTCCAAAGGGGGGAATGATGTTACACCCCAAGTTTTCATACGTGAGAGTACGTCGTAAGTCATTGATGTAAGCCCGAAAATGAGATTATATTTGGAATAAAATAAAGTAAGTTAATGATGTTACCTTGGAGGTTACAAATATTTAAGATCTTGAATAACAAGTACCAAAAGGGTTGGAAAGCTTAGTCGCTAAACGAATTGAAGAAAATAAGTTTCGTCAAAAAAATCGACAAGTTTGGAATGTTATAACATATTCTTTTGGGGTGAGACTAGGGTGATTAACATGATGAGGAGGTTAATTTATGAGTTATTGTAGTCGTATGATAGACGTGTGTTATGATTTTAAGTCAAACGAGTTATGGAACAAAAGTTAGCAAAGGTCATCACAAGTTGCATTTATAATGTGATGAAATTTAGGTCAAATGTAGATGCACTTTTCTGCCAATATACTTGGAATCAATGGATTATTCTACATATCAAATTGAAGATCTACGAGTCTAGTTTCCAACACATTAAACCGTTCGTCAATACGACATCGGAGTAGAGAGATATTCGTGTTTTTGCGAGACCGCGCAAACAGCTCCCAATGGGACCCACTTAGGCGGTGGTTGACCTACTTTAATTTATAAACGATTTGGACGCCTATTTTTGCTCGTTTTTCAACTAAACTTCGTCTCCAAACTTCTCCTAACCCTCCTAAGCATATACCACAAGGGTTTGAAGTGATTCCAAAGTGATTACACCATATTTCAACATCAAAACTTAGTTCTAGTGAAGAACAACATCTCTTTGAGGTTGTGTTGTCATTGAGGATTGTTGTGGGCTGTATTTGGATGAAATTCCAAGTTGTTGCTGCTGTATAAGGTGGGTATAACAGCCTACTAATTGTTCTTAAGCTTTCTTGTATGTTGGTTAAGTTTTTAGGATGATAAACTACAAGATAATACTTGGATTAGCTTAAGTCACTTCTATGGTGTTGTATTGCAATTGAGGGTTGTTATAAGCTATTTATAACTTGGATTTCGACTTGAAGTTACTGTAGGAGGTATGTGTATTGTGTTCTTGCATGTGCTTAAGGTTATCTTGATGTTGATTAAGTTAAATGGATGGAGTAGACATGAACTAGTGTATAAAGTTACTAATTGAAGATAGTTGGAGTTGTGGATTGTTTCCTTTGTTATAAATATATGGTATAAGGATGGAATCATTAATGAATGACTTCATTATCATGTTAATGATATATTTAAGTTAATGTAAGAAGTCTATAAGGGGTGATATGGGTTATACGGATTCCAATTGGAGCTTGCCGCTCGTCGTGAAGTAGTTGTGACTTGTTATTGTTATATGGTGTTTTGTTATTGACATTTATATGTTGATGGATTTATCTAGTTGTTGTTGTTGGTAAATGGTATTGGTGGAGGCCCTTGTTACAAGGGAGATGCTGCCCAAATTTATGTAAATGAGCTACTAGCTTAAGTTATCGACTTAGCCTTTGCTCAGCATTGATTTTGAATCTCCTTATACTATGATCGATTGAGTGGACTTGTTTGAAGAGTTGCTTGGATGGTATTAAGGAGTCAACGGGTTTAAGGTATGTTAAGGCTCTTCCTTCATTCTTTTGGCATGATCTATAGTTAAACGAACGTAAACGATACGCTATTTCATAATGTATCTACTCCTAGCAACTAAGGTTGTCCATGTTGTTAATTCCTTACAATGTTATTCCAAGAAAGTATGTATGATCCTTGAGTCCTAGTGAAGTTCATATTGATGGTATGATGTCCATAATGTTAATCGATGGTGCAATGACCTTATGTCACTCCAAAAGGTTTAGAACGTAACTCCATGAGTCCAGCATGCATTATATATGTATCTATTTTACTCTACCGAGCCGCGCTATAGTCGGCCAGGTATGGCACCTATTGTGCAACCACTGATCAGTTAGGTTTATCGAGCTTCACGTGGACGGGTATGATTCTACTGAGCCTTATGATGGCCGGGTACGTTTTAACCGAGTCCTCTTTGAGGCCGGGTTCGATATGATGATGATGATGCCCACAGAGGCGAATGTTTTTACAAGTTTATGTATATATATGTATTATGCATTTCATGTCAGTAGCCCCCAGAGGCAATCAGATGTTCCAGGTTGTATCTCCTCTATCTCTCTTTACATTACTAATCTTATTTATGCTTTCCTGCCTTACATACTCAGTACTTTATTCGTACTGACGTCCCTTTTGCCTGGGGACGCTGCGTTTCATGCCCGCAGGTCCCGATTGATAGGTTGACAGTCCTCCTATTAGGCTATCGCTCAGCGAAGGTGTTGGCGCACTCCACTTGCTCCGGAGTTGCTTATTTGGTCAGTATGATTTGGACATATATTTATTGGTATGGTGAGGCCCTGTCCCGACCTTATATTATATATGTACTCTTAGAGGCTTGCAGACAGATGTCATGCATATCAAAGATTGTATGGCCTTGTCGGCCTATGTTCAATGTATGGGTGTTCATTTTGGTCTTATAGGACTGCATGTCACATGTATAAGTTTATATTGCATGTTGGGTCATCTTATGTCAAATATTCCCTTATGTTTTATTCTGGTTATATCATGACGGCCCTTCCGGCCCATTTACCCATGATGGTATGATAAGAAAGATACGTTATGTTGGTACTCGGTTGAGTAAAGTACCGGGTGCCTGTCGTGGCCCATCGGTTTCGGTCGTGACAAAAGTGGTATCAGCCTACTAATTGTGTTTAAGCTTTCTTGTATGTTGGTTAAGTTTTTAGGATGATAAACTACAAGATAATACTTGGATTAGCTTAAGTCACTTCTATGGTGTTGTATTGCAATTGAGGGTTGTTATAAGCTATTTATAACTTGTATTTCGACTTGAAGTTACTGTAGGAGGTATGTGTATTGTGTTCTTGCATGTGCTTAAGGTTATCTTGATGTTGATTAAGTTAAATGGATGGAGTAGACATGAACTAGTGTATAAAGTTACTAATTGAAGATAGTTGGAGTTGTGGATTGTTTCCTTTGTTATAAATATATGGTATAAGGATGGAATCATTAATGAATGACTTCATTATCATGTTAATGATAGTTTTAAGTTAATGTAAGAAGTCTATAAGGGGTGATATGGGTTATACGGATTCCAATTGGAGCTTGCCGCTCGTCGTGAAGTAGTTGTGACTTGTTATTGTTATATGGTGTCTTGTTATTGACATTTATATGTTGATGGATTTATCTGGTTGTTGTTGTTGGTAAATTGTATTGGTGGAGGCCCTTGTTACAAGGGAGATGCTGCCCAAATTTACGTAAATGAGCTACTAGCTTAAATTACCGACTTAGCCTTTGCTCAGCATTGATTTTGAATCTCCTTATACTATGATAGATTGAGTGGACTTGTTTGAAGAGTTGCTTGGATGGTATTAAGGAGTCAACGGGCTTAAGGTATGTTAAGGCTCTTCCTTCATTCTTTTGGCATGATCTATAGTTAAACGAACGTAAACGATACGCTATTTCATAATGAATATACTCCTAGCAACTAAGGTTGTCCATGTTGTTCTTTCCTTACAAAGTTATTCCAAGAAAGTATGTATGATCCTTGAGTCCTAGTGAAGTTCATATTGATGGTATGATGTCCATAATGTTAATCGATGGTGCAATGACCTTATGTCACTCCAAAAGGTTTAGAACGTAACTCCATGAGTCCAGCATGCATTATATATGTATCTATTTTACTCTACCGAGCCGCGCTATAGTCGGCCGGGTATGGCACCTATTGTGCAACCACTGATCAGTTAGGTTTACCGAGCTCCACGTGGACGGGTATGATTCTACTGAGCCTTATGATGGCCGGGTACGTTTTAACCGAGTCCTCTTTGAGGCCGGGTTCGATATGATGATGATGATGCCCACAAAGGCGAATGTTTTTACAAGTTTATGTATATATATGTATTATGCATTTCATGTCAGTAGCCCCAGAGGCAATCAGATGTTCCAGGTTGTATCTCCTCTATCTCTCTTTACATTACTGTTCTTATTTATGCTTTCCTGCCTTACATACTCAGTACTTTATTCGTACTGACGTCCCTTTTGCCTGGGGACGCTGCGTTTCATGCCCGCAGGTCCCGATTGATAGGTTGACAGTCCTCCTATTAGGCTATCGCTCAGCGAAGGTGTTGGCGCACTCCACTTGCTCCGGAGTTGCTTATTTGGTCAGTATGATTTGGACATATATTTATTGGTATGGTGAGGCCCTGTCCCGACCTTATATTATATATGTACTCTTAGAGGCTTGCAGACAGATGTCATGCATATCAAAGATTGTATGGCCTTGTCGGCCTATGTTCAATGTATGGGTGTTCATTTTGGTCTTATAGGACTGCATGTCACATGTATAAGTTTATATTGCATGTTGGGTCATCTTATGTCAAATATTCCCTTATGTTTTATTCTGGTTATATCATGACGGCCCTTCCGGCCCATTTACCCATGATGGTATGATAAGAAAGATACGTTATGTTGGTACTCGGTTGAGTAAAGTACCGGGTGCCTGTCGTGGCCCATCGGTTTCGGTCGTGACACAGAACCCATCAGATCATGGTCGTTGATCTGAAAGATCAACAGCCCGTATTGATTCTTTCCTTTTTTAATTCTAAACAACCCCTAACCCTAATCATTTTCCACATACCGGCCGCCCTAAAATCCTCTCTACTCTTAGTACACTCTCAACCTAACCCTAGACCTTCAACTACCGACCTCCCATCTTCGGTCATCTCCGGTGATCTCTCATCGTCTCCTATGCCTCAAATGGCTTCTCTCATGCCATGCTTGCCTTCTCTAAGGTCTTCAAGGGCCCAGGGCCATGCCGACTTGCATTTAGGGTCATCTGCTGCCTGTTCTTGGCTACTCCAGAAAATATTTTAAGAAAAATCATGATGTATTTACAATGATCCTTAGGTTTTCTAAGCAGGTTCCTTCATCTCTATATGGGTTTCTTTCGAAACCCTAATTTCTTTTATATACCTCCTAGATCTGTACAGATCTAAAACGATTTGAGTTTGTTTCTTTAATATTTTACACTGTCCTTGAGATTCTTTACAAGAATCGTTGCTTTTAAGAGTTTTTCACCTCCTTCTAAAACTAGGGTTTTCGGGACTTCCTTTTAATAACTTTGTTTAACTGATTCTTTGTATTTAAACTTCTATTTATTACATATTTTAACTGGTTCTATGATTTTACTACATTTTCAACTCGTCTATGTTGAAAGCCCTAATTTTAGGGTTCTTCGTTTGGTTTTTGTGACTGACCGGTTCTCGTTTGAGTTTCTGTGACTACCTTGCCGCAAATATGTTTCCACTGAGTTTCTTAGCCTAACTTACATCAATTCTATGTGCTTGTGTTCATCTTAACTGTTCAAGACTTGCCCTTTTCTATCAGTGATGTTTAACCTTCATGTTTGCTAGAGTTGTATGTCGACTTTTTACTATCCATGTCTTACTTTATTTATATGCTAAATACTGACTCATGAATTTCTCTTTGATTGATTCTAGATCCCTTGTTTCTTGGTTTGATTGGGAGACCTTCCTTTAAACCTTCGATTCCTACCCTTTCTATTCAATTTGATTGATTTGCTTACCTTGTCTGTATTGGTACTTGATTCTTACTGACTGTCTCCTTAATTAGAGTGTTCTGAACTTAGCCCTAGTTGTTTACCCTATACATACTGCATTTGAATCTTTCCTTATTGGTCGTGTATTGATTTATTTCCTTATTTGTTATTTAACTCCTTAATTGAAGGGAAGTACTTACATTGATTTGATTCTAATTCGTACATGGTTCCATAATTATTGCTAAACTTTGATTCTTGCTTTATTTTCTACCTGTTTTCAAAATATAAATACCCTTCTCTTTCATTAACACACACACGAACACATTGGTTCAAAAATCTCTCACACTCAAAATTTTTCTGCTCTCTCTCTTTGGTTACTTGCTATTATTCTGAGTTAGCTGGCTTCAAGCCAAGGCTAACTATTGTGCTTCCCTATTCCTCACTTTGTGTTTACTATCCCTCTACTGGTATGTTCTGATTTCAATTCAAGTCCCAAAACCAATACGTTTCTTTTACTACTTTAGTTTATCATGTTTTAATTTGTTTCTATCTATGGTTTTGTTGTTCAATATGCAATTGACATGTTTACATTACTGCTTCATCTAGCATGCTATTCTAACCTTCTTAGGGCCTTTCAGAACATGTTCTACCCCCCCCCCCCCAGTAGTCTGTCTCAACATGACTCTACCCTGCTTGGAATGCTTGTCCACTTGTTATCCAGTTTTGATATGCAAGCTGATCTATCACTTTAAATGGCTGATTCTGTAATTGTTTCTAAAACTCCTACTGTATTGGTACCAATAGCTATCCCCTAATCCCTTAAACCCACAAGAACTGCTATGCTCCTGATACAATGTGCTCTATGTGACCCCAATTCCCATTCCCCTGTGTGAAGGACTGTTATTTGAGTATCGCTGAACTTGTTTGACTGACCTGCTGATTGTTTAATTACACTACTATTTTCGAAAGCTGTTTACCAAAAAACTCTTTTGTTTACAAAGTTATTTCAACTAAGTCTCTTTTTTACTGCTTTCCTGCTAAAACCTTTTGAAACTATGTCAAGCACTCTCACTCTACTCCTAAGTCTCTAGGTTCTGCCCCCTACAGTGTGTTACTGCCTTGGGATCCTTCTGAGATCCCTCTGAACACTGGCACACTAAGGTTGGCCCTTCCACACTGCACTTACTTATTTTGGTTACAAAGTCTAGGTATGAGCACTGCCTAGGATCCTTGAGATCCTTAGGGATCTCTGACGCACCTGGACAATGATATTGTCTATGAAATTAGCATTTGAGGCTAGTAGAGGTTTGGGAAATCACTTGGTCCTGCTTCAGGCTCCCTATAGTATAACTTCTTCTTTTCTTTATCTATGTAATTCATTCATCTGGTTCGTAATAATTTGTAAATGAATATTGGGGTGGTTAGTGAAAAGGGGTTGGTAGTTACATATTTGTGGGGTAATATCGGTAGAAACCATGCCTATAAGAGTTTATATATTTGCTATGTCTGCCCTACCATTTTAGAAACCATGCCTATATGATCATTTAATATAATTGTTATGTTTGCCTCACCATGCTAGAAATCATGCCTATAGGTTTCAAGCGGTTTCGAGAATAGAAATCATGTCTATAGGTTTTAAAGTCAACTTCACAAGTAGATACCATGTCTATAGAATGTGATCCAATTCATTTTCTGTTATAACAGGTAATTACATTCGTTTCATTAAATATCATGCCTACAAGTTTCCATCATCAACTCTTAACAACTAGATATCATGCTTATGGGGAACAACATCAGAAATTAAGCCTATAGATCTAAAATTAGTTTAGTTTAAATAAGTCAGTCCAATGCATGTTAGTTTACTTCGAAACTGGTGTAATCAGTGGTTTTCTTTCCTTAAATGAATCCTTTCAAGAACTGCCCTAATTTACTATTAGAAAGCATGCCTATAGGAATTCAAGAGTCCGTTTTATAATCTGCTCGCTGTTTTACTATATCAAATGTAGCTATCATGTTTTTTAGGACACCATTATTCAGCGTTTAGGCAAGCCAATAAGGTGAGTTTAAATTCCGCAACTCCGAAACTGCATTTCTACTACTTGATGTTGTTCAATTTTAACAGGTCTAGTCAGTAGGCAAGTTAAATAGGATCCTTCACATATTGGCCTAATTCAGTACTTTATAACCTCTGCTCACTTAGATATCATGTTCTAGGATTTGTTTTCTTAAGCGTCTGGATGTTGTTTGAAGACGTGCACTTATGTGATATGCTTGAAGAGGTAACTGTGACTCTAACTTGCTTTATATGCATTCCTAAATTGTTCTTGCCTGTCGCCTAGAATTTTCTCCTTTTAAGCACCTTAGGGGTTTTCTAGAACTGCCCAGCTTTAGAGGTCCTTAAATACCTCCATGACCACTAGGAAGGGATGAGTAGTGCACGCATAGGACATTGTCAAGGTTATTAGAATGCTTTAGGCTATGACCAAGGGGGGCAGGGACTTGGGTAGAACGGGATATTATGACTATGCACTAATGTCACGTGTAGCCCCTCATTGAGGAGTGTTTAGCAGGCATTGAATGGGGTGATCCTGTAGGCTAACCTACCTAGGACCGCTCCTTTCCAAAAATCCTTTTTTTTTACTTTTCTATATGTACACAACTTGTTCAAAATCTTTGTCTTATTCATCGAGTCATACAACGTCCAACGTGCTTTATTTGCAATTATTTGTTTCAACTACTTATTTGTTAATGGACTAATTCGTAAATATAAGTTCGGCCAGGACCCACAGTTGTGGACCAAGAGGGGTGCCTAATATCTTCTCCTCAAGGTTATTTCGAGCCCATACCCTAAATCTCTGGTAATGCAAACCAATCCAAGAGTTAATCGCTCTAAATACCCTAACACACCATAATCCATTAGGTGACGACTCTTCAAAATACCCAATTCCCAAAAGGAAATGAGTTATTACCCCCATAAATGTCGAAACCCGGACCTTTTCTTCCCCGTAAAAAAGGGAGGGAAAAAAGAGGGCGCGATAGTAAGAAATATTAATTTTTATAAATATTTATGTGATTCTGGTGCCTCAATTAATTTATTGCCTCTATCTATCTACAGAAAACTGGAGAAGGAGATTGGAGAGATGAGTTCTGCACCCATATCCTTGCAGCTGGCAGACCAAACGACTATTATACCCGAGGGAACAGTGGAAGATGTGTTAGTTCGGGTGGATAAGTTTGTACTTTTTGTGGATTTTATAGTGGTGAATATGGAGGAATAAAAGGAGGCCCTCTTATACTAGGAAGACCATTCTTAGCAACATGTAGAGCGATATTAGATATACACGAGAGAAAACTCATGCTTAGAGTGGGTGAGGAGACTGTGACTTTTAAGAAGGATGTAGAAAAGGGGGCACAAAAGGACAAGTCAGCTGCGAGTATTGAGTGTAAAGTGAATGGGTCGAAAGAGAAGGCTGCAGTGAGCGAGAAAGATAAGTGTGGGGTGTACCCAAAGAAGGCTGAGAAGAAGCTGTCCGCAGGGATGCGTGCATTAGTTCGGAGTCAAGGAATGAAGCCCGACTTTGACTCAAACCCTAACTAGATGTTCAGGGAAGTTTTCGTTACCTTATACTTTTTAATTATGTGCCATAGGATATTCCACAACTTAAAGTGTGGGGTGGGGATATATGTATGTATGCTTGTATGTATATGTGTTTTTTTAGTTGTAGTAGTTAGAGATAGAAAAAATTTGAAAAAAACATAAAAAATTTAAAATTAATGATTTTTCCCGACAATGGATATCATTGACATGTTTCTTGAGGGATTAAAGTCGAAGGAAAAAAGACAAAAAGATTTTCTTTTGTTAGGTAGTGTAATAAGTCCCCCTTGGGTTTTCTTTTTGTCGTGGTTCTTTTCCAAGGATTTTATTTGAACTGGGTGTACTTAGTTTTTATTTGTTTAGGAGTAGGAAATAGTGTGATGTGATTTGAATCGAAAGCAATATCTCACTTTATTATACCTTGAAAATAGTCAGTACTTTAGTTGTGACGCTTAGGCTCGTTTTTTGACTCTTGTGTAGGTATCTTAAATTGTATGATCTTAACTTTGCTTAACTGCTTCGACTAGAGTGTCTTGATAGTCCAATCATGCGCCATGTGCGTGCGAGGTTTTGCATTATTATGTGTATTGCATTTGATGTCTAGAACTTTCCCCGTGTGTTTGCGAAGCGAAATAGTTGTTTTATTTAGTCTTGGAAGTGATATAGGCATTTCTTTGTTGAGCCAGTTATATGCTTTTACCCACCTAATTGTTATGTATCTTAGTTAACCCCTTTGAGCCTGTAATCCTGTTTCTTTGGCAACCACATTGCAAGCCTTACCCATTTGTTTGAATTGACCATATAAGCACTTGAAGTTGTTATGAACTTTGTAAAAGTTAAAGTGTGGGGTGTTGGTTTGGCTTTTGAATGGAACTAATGAAATAAGGAAAAAGGTGCACTGTTTTCAAAAAGTAAGAGCCACTTGAATTGAAAATAAAGAAAAAATAAAGTATATGGTTGTGAAAAATATTCCTTGATAGTGGTAACTGTTGATGTAATTGTGCTTAAAGAAGTTGGGAGTTGATGCATATTGATGTGAAGGTGGAGTTATGGTTTAACATAAGTGTGAGGTTTTGAACGGTTAACTATATGTATTAAAGTACTTAGGGATGTGTAGTCACTCTGATATCCAAAAAGTATCCTACCCGTCCCAGCCTACATCACAACCAAATAAAGTGGTACTTGATCCTTGAATGAATAAGCTCAATTAATAGAGTATTATACTACGAGAAAGCATATGGTGCGTCTTTTGTGGCACATGAATATTGTTTCTGAGAGTGAGCGAATTCTTTATATCTTGAGTTCCTAATTGTTCATAAATTTTTATAAGTGTGGAACTACTCTCTATTGTTGTGTGCGAGCACTTGATTCATAAAGGAAAGGTAATAACGTTGACCTCTGTGTTAGAGTAAGTGAGTGGGTTATAAAAAATGCGTGGTGCTTCTGAGTCAAATGTTGAGGCAAGGATGGTGCAGTATTATACTTAATCTGTTTTTAAATATTCTTGGTATGATGAGTTAGAAGAGTTGTTTAAAAGGCCAGGTCTATGTGAAGTGTAGTTTGATTGATAGAGGACAAGCAATGATTTAAGTGTGGGGTGTTAATGGTAGGCTATAATTACGTATTTTAGTCGCTTATTGCACTCTAATTCACTGCACTTTCTTTGTGTTGAGCTTTATCTGGTAGTGTTTTGAACTTATTGTGTGTTTTATGCTTTGTAGGAGTGATTCCGAGCTATGGAGATGTTTTAGAGCTAATTCAAGCTATTTGGAGCTTTGAAGAATGAATAAAAGCCCAAGAGATTAAGTTGGGATAGTGTTCGGGGGTCGAGGACCAAGTATGGACGTCAAAATGCAAAATTTCGTACTCTGAGAAATTTGCACTAGTGCGACGCAGGGTGCGAAGCATAGTACGTTGCAACACTGTATTTTTGCTGCTTGTTGATTTGTTGAGGTTCTTGAAGATCTCCACTAGCGCGTGGCATGGCGCGTTGCCCCATGCGGCACGCCTGTGTATTTTTTCCAGTGTAATTTTCTTATTTCGGCTAAAAAAGGGTGATTTCTTCTGGACCAGACCTTACTTGGTATAAATACATAAAAATGTTATTTTCTGGAATTTTGACATATTCTAGACCTAAGGAGGCTAAGGAGGAGGTTGAAGAACACGAGCACAAGGATTTCATCATTCCTTCCTCACTCAAGACCCGAGTTTGGATCGAATTTACGCTTTCCTAAAATTTAATCATATTTGTGATGAATTTCTCCATGTCTATGGAGCAGTTCCCTTAAGGGTTTGATGATATTGGTGTATTGATGATTGTTTGTGCATTGTAACTCTAGTTTTATGTATTGAAGCATTTTGGATGATTTAATCGTTGCATCTCTATACACTACTTCTTGTAATCGAGAGAGGCATAACTTGTGATATGTTATATTGTTGGTTGAGTTCATAGATTCTTCTAAGTAATCGAAAGAGTCTGGTTGAATCATTGATTAAACCTAGTTATGAGAATAATCCAAAGAGGTTTTCTTAAAGACCAATCCACTCTGCATTCTTGCATATCTTCACATGCTTTAAATTGGTTCATCTCGTGAGGTTAAGACTTAATCGAGAGAGGAGTTTTTGCTGAATGTTTGAACTAATAATTGAGTGAATTCGAGAGACTCACTTGAGAATTAGAAGTGAAGTATCTAGAGTTAGATCACGAACAATTATCTTGCACCTATCCTATCAAAATCCTATCTTCTCCCACTGATAATCTTCTTTGCTTAATCCTTATATCGATAGTCACTAGTCAATTGCTTTAGATTATTTGTAAATTTTAGTTATTAATCATATAAATCTCAATTTTTGATCCTCCTGGATAGCAGTAAAATTAGAAACTACGAGAATATTGTTTAAATCCAATCCCTGTGGATACGATATTATACTATACTATATTTGATTAGCGAGCAGAATCTAAGTGTCTGTTGTGCGCTCTTCACTAAGACAATGGACAAGCCTATTGCTATATATTTTCGTAATTAACCAAGGCCTATACATGGTATATTAACAAAAATTACAAGCATAAGGATTTCCGTAGTTTATGAGAATTTCATTCTCATGATCACTGTTAATAAGACAAAAAGTAAAATAGTTTATACATTTGATACCACATCAGAGAGCTTTATATCTTTGAGTTTTTGGTTCCTTATTCTGAAATTAGAAAGTCATCCTTTTTCCATGTTTATTAGCTCTTTCACATGTCTAGGGAGATCAGTAAAGGTAGTACAGACCTTAGTAGTCTGTGATGTGTGACTTAGAGCCGCAAGATGCTCTACCACCGGATTTGCTTTCTGTAGCAGTGCTGGATGGTACTACCAGTAGCCTTCTAATCTCTCGCACTGTTGCATCGATTTGCCATGGAATTTTGATGGTCTCTTTGATCTATGATAATAAAAGCATAGAACCAGGTTTCAGTCTCAGGGCTGTAAAACCATTTGGAATGCACCACTATATCCCAAAAAGAGAGCCTTTCTTTCTCCTACATTATTGGTTCTCCGTAAGGGTAAAAATTACCCTCTCCATGCGACCTGACCGAAAACATGGCTATTGAGACCTAGAGATAAAGGACGGGACCCATTGTCGAATTCATATAGAATGATCATCGAATGGTCAAGTATTTGAAGAGGTGGTAGAATAATTTTGGAGACTCAGCCAACCTTATCCTTAGATCGGGGATATCTGTGTTACGTCGAAATGGAAGCCACTATCAAGGATCCCGCTCCCCACTACCTAACCCACTGACATGCTGGCGCATAACTCAGAAGGACAGATCTCCTCTCATTTCTATAAAAGTTGCTCCTACGCTCAGAAAGAGGGAGGATGAAAAAGACACAGAAAAACTTTCCCTGCAACAAAAATACCATCTTGTGCTTGCCCTTTCTCTGATTAAGTTCTGTAGTTCAGCCATACTTGTGAGTGCAGACCGCTCAGAATAAAAAATAAAGAAGAGATTTAAATGGCACATTATTTTTTACAAATCTATTTTACTATTTCTCGTTTATCTTTATTCATCATCTATGACTGTATCGAATAAAATAAATTGCTAGTAACCCTTAAAAATATAAATTTAATTATTCATTTTCAAAATCAGTTTTTGGGTCAAACAGTTTTGCACCCACTGTGGGGCCCTAGCAATTAAAAGTTTGAGTCACAGCCTCTTCTACGATTACAGTCTTCTAACTTTAATTTTTCCGTGTTTGTTGCAAGGAAAACACCATGACAGGAACCGATGAGCAAACCAATGTCCCTGCAATTGGACAAACAGTTGAATGATTTGATGGAATCCGGACTCCGGATGATCAGTCAACCGGATCCACACTCCCTCGTGGCAGAAATAAATCGCTGACTAGATCCAGTAATGAATATCATGATATCCGAGGGCTGGAGAAGAAGGTGGACAATTCCATGTCGGAACATCAAAAGTTGAACGCCCAGATTGGGGAAGCTTTGAAGGTATGGATGAGTGGAGCAATGATAATGACACCAACACCACCTCCGAGAACAGATGTTGATGATGGGACCCCCAACTCCAAGATGGCTCATACAGCAACTCGAGAGCTTCCAGGAGATACCGGAGCCAGATGCAAGTATGTATTAATGTTTTGAATGGCAAGACACTATTCTAACCCTACAGAGGAAACTCAAGGAACAAAATGAAAGAATTAACAAGTTCAGGGAGTGCCGCCGGTCGTCAAAAGAATCGATGTAAATAGGATTCACAATAGTCATGGAAGCCCAGCTCGGCTCCCGTACCGATCCACAAGAAATTAAAGATGCCTGATATTCCAAAGTATAACAGTACCTGGGATCCCCATTATCACATCATGATGTATACACTAGAATCAAAGGGAACGGCCCACTAAGGAAAAGATCGAATCGGTGCTCGTCAATAAGTTCGGAGAGACAGTTACAAAAGGAGCTCTAACCTGGTATTCTCATTTATCCGAAAAAGCTGCTAGTTCTTTTGTTGAACTTGCAAAAGCTTCTATCAAAGCTCATTCGGTGGCATAAAAGGTGGAAAAGCAAGTGAAAGAAGCCTTCAAGATCATAAAGAGGAGGATAGAGTCGCTTCGGGAATTCATTGACCAGTTCCAAAGGGAAAGGATGTTGCTCCCACAAGTTAAGGACAATTGGGAAGCCATGGCATTCACCAGGAATCTAAACTTGGAAATCTCAGAGGCCTCACAAAGATAGAAAAAAAGCCTCAGAGAATTCCCAGAAAAGACATAGAAAGATGTATACCATTGGTGATGTACAAAACTCCGATTAGAGGAAGATATCTCAGTGCTCCCCGGGTTCGAAATGAAGGATACCCATGGGTATGACTGCTGATCGGGAGGAAAGTGCAGACAAGATGAACTCGGGATACCAGAATGCAGCATGAACCATACCCCGGACCCATACGACATGAGATTGACCAATGACCAAAGCATGTACTTGACAATAGGAATCCCAGCCAAATAAGTGAACTGCCCGTGCACTGGCCTAGAAATGAACCAGAGGCACCCTGAATCAGCAATCACCACCCCAGGCTAAAACTCGCAGACTATGGCTTCAGTGTGAACGTGGCGGAGTTAGTGGAAGCACTCAATGGTATGGGGGAAAAAGTAAGATGGCCTAAAGAGAAGAAATCTAACCAAAGCTAACGAAGGCAGGAATTCTAGTGTGAATTTCATAATGATCACGACCACAACACTTTGGATTACAAACTTCTCCAAGGTGAAGTCGATCGCTTGCTTGAGGAGGAAACTTAACAGAACTCTTCAACAAAAGAGAAAAGTTGTCCTAAATGAAAAATCGAAACAAGGATGAGCCATCAAAAGTTCTGACTCCTAAGAGGATTATCAACATTATATTCGAAGGGAAAGAAGTAAACAGAGTCACCTTCATGGTGGCAAGGAAATTCATGAAAATGTTCATTTCTCACGAGATGCACACTCGACAAATGATAACTAGAGAAAGTACACGTTCAATGATGAAGATGGATTAACCACGCCGCACAATGACGCCCTGGTATTTACTTTGAGAATTTTCTACACTGATGTAAGAGGTGTTCCGATTGACCCCAAAACTTCATCCAGTAGTATCTAGTCACGGGTAGTCGAGGAAATGAAGCTCACAAGCTGAATCATTTTGAAAGTGCAAATTCTGTCGGGATTCCACAACTCTAGTGAGATAACCCATAAAGAAGTAACATTAGAGACCAATGCCGAAGGGGTAACTAAGGACACCCCGTTTCAGGTCGCCATCCTAGGGAGGCCTGGATTCATGAGATGGATGAGGTGCCCTCAACTTTGCACCAGGTGATAAATTTCCTATCCAAATAGGGGATTTGACAGGTCTGAGAGAAATAAAGAGCGTCTCGGTAAGTCAACCCAATTTCCGCTATGATTAGTATCTCTAAAGAGGATAGCGATATCTCAATAGAGGAACCACAACAACATAGAGCTGGAGTGCGGCTGACACCACTAAAACAGGACCCCCTCTAGACATAATCATTGAACCAGGAGAAGATGATGCCTCATCCCCAATAGTAGAACAACTAGAAGAAGTGATCCTCTTTATTCACTGGCTGGAAAGGAAGGTCAACATTGGCTCGGGACTGACTCCTATTTAGAAATGTAAGTTATCCAAATTTTTGCAAGATAATTCGGATTGTTTTGATTGGTCTCATGCATATATGAAGGGCATCTCGGTGGATATCCCATTGCAAAAATCAAATGTGGACCCAAAACACCAACCTGTGAAGCAAAAGAAGAGAAATATTGGACCCGAACGATCCTAAGCGACGGAGGTAGAGGTCACCAAGCTGCTCAAAAATGGTTTCATCTGTGAAGTGAAATACCCGTAATGGCTAGCCAATATCGTGGTTGTGACAAAAAGAACGGCAAATGGAGAGTCTGTGTCGACTACCAAGACTTGAAAAAAGCCTGCCCAAAGATTGCTTTCCTTTGGCAAACATCGATCAACTCAAAGATTCTACTAGTGGTCACGAAAGCTTTTTGGATGCATATTCAGGGTATGACCAGATCAAAATGGACCTTAGGGACCAACAAAAAAGTTCTTTCATTATAGATAAAGGGACTTATAGCTACAACATCATGCTATCAGCTTAAAAAACACCAGAGCAACATACCAAATACTAGTCACTCGAATGTTTCGGGATGACTTTGGCGAATCCATAGAAGTATACATTGATGAGTTAGAAAAAACAGTTCAAACCAGAGTCCATCTGGACCACTTGCAAGAAGCCTTCGATGTCCTTCAAAAGTATAACATGAAACTCTACTAGGAAAAGTGTGCTTTCGAGGTTCGTTCAGGTAAGTTCCTCGATATGCTAGTTTCAAATAGAGGTATAGAAGCTAACCCCGTACAGATCAAAGTGATTAAGAACATACCAGAAGTGCTAAAAAGTCAAAAAGAAGTGATGAGGCTGACCGGAAGTATAGCAGTGCTCGGGCGATTCATATCTTGATCCTCTGAGAGATCTCACAAAATATTTGCAGCTAAAGAAGAACAAGAACTTCGAATAGACCACCAAGTGTCGATAAGCACTGCGAGACTTGAAAAAGTACTTTCCAGCCCACCTCTTTTGTCAAAGCCTGAAGTGGAAGAACGACTCCTGGTCTACCTGGCAGTAATGGAAACCACTGTAAGTACTGTTTTGGTCGAAGAAAATGAATGTATGCTATCTCCCATTTAGTATGTAATTAGAGAACTAGTAGATGCCGAAACTAGGTACCTACATTTAGAAAAACATGCACTATCACTCATAATGGCTGCTAAAAAATTAAGACCATATTTTCAATGTTATCCTATTTTGGTGGTCTCTACTATCCCGTTGAGGAGTATTCTCCATAAGCCAGAACTCTCAGGGTGACTCGCCAAATTGGCAGTTGAATTAATCGTAATACAGTATCACGTACCAACCATAAACAATAGTAAAATCACAGGTCCTGACAGACTTTGTTGCCGATTTCAGTGCTAATATACTCCCCGAGGCTGAGAAAGAGGCACTGATAGCCTCTGAAGCTGTCTAAGGAACCTGGACCCTATATACGTATGGCTCATCTAATTTAAAGGGGTCTGTTCTCGGGATATTAGTCATCACACTGACTGGTGAGGAAATACAACAATCAATCAAGTGCCCTTTATTGACTAACAATGAGGCCGAGTATGAAGCTGATATTGGAGGACTCGAACTAGCTCAAGGACTCGGCGCCGAACAAGCCAAGATAAAAATGACTTGCAGCTGGTCATCAATCAGATGCTCGGAACCTACATGAACACGAATGCAACAATACCATACCAGAGTAACTCAGCTCCTAGGCCATTTTCAAGAATGGAAGGCAACACAAATACCCCGAGAGAAAAATGCTGAAGTAGATGCACTAGACAACTTGGGGTCAGCCGCAAACATCTCTGACGCAAGAGCAAGCTCTATCGTCCATTTATTATGATCAACCCTTGACTCAAATTGAGAAGAGGTAAATACCGCTAATGTGATTAAATATTGGCACAATGACTTCATTGATTATTTGCAGAACAATACGATACCTAAAGATAAAAAAGGCTGCTCAACAACTCTAGGTTTGGGCGACGAGATACTACCTCGTCGAAGGGTATCTGTACCTAAGAACCTTTAACAGTCCTCTAGCCCAATTTTTGGGACCGTGGGACATATATTGTGTGCTAAGAGAAGTCCATGAAACACTGGAAAAACTACTAAAGAGATAGGTCTCTAGTTAGGAAGCTGATCGAAGCCGGATACTACTAGACCTGTATGGAACATGATGCCTCCACCAATTTTTCCATAAAATGTGATAAATGCCAATGATTCTCGCACCGGCTCCACCAACCAGCCAAACCACTACATTCTACATTGTCCCCTTGGTTATTCATGAATTCAGGGATAAACATAGTGGGACTCTTATCACAAGCTCCAGGTCAGGTAAATTATTTACTTGTATTACCTGATTAATTTTCTAAATGGGTGGAAGCAGGTTCTTATTCCCGGATCCGAGTAAAAAATCGAAAGAATTACCTCCACACCCTATCACCCCGGAGCCAACAAACAAGCTGAGTCTGCAAACAAAGTTCTGCTTGACTATTTGGAAAAGGTTAGAAACAGCAAAATGCAAGTGGCCAGAGGAATTTCCCGGAGTATTATAAGATTATCGCACAACGGCGAACTCGAGCACCGAAGAGACTCCCTTTTCACTAGTGTACGGGCCCGAAGGCTGATTTTGGTTGAAATAGAGAAACCAAATCTAAGGTTTGCACATGTAATCAGAGGCTCAAACATCGAAGTAGTCGCCCACAGTCTAGACCTGGCCAAAAGATGAAAAGAGATGACTTTAGTTCGTATGGATACATAAAAATAACAACTCAAAAAATATCACAACAAGAAAATTAACTTATAGCGTATCAAGGTAGACGACTATGTGCTCCAAAGTGTGTTTGAACATCCCAGGAGCTGAACATGGAAAAACTAGATCCGAATTTGGAAGGACCCTATAGAATCACCGAGATAACGCACAAGGAATCATACAATCCTGAATATATGGATGGAAAGCTAGTAAAGGCGAATTGGAACGTTGCATATGTCAATAGATTCTACTTCTAGAGTCCATGGTGTTGTTTCTCTATCACTTTCAACTTATCTCTTGAATTTGTTATTTTGTACTAACATTCTTAGATGATAGGTAATAAACCAGCCCACCCTGGAAGATGACCCCACAGACCTTTCTACGTAACCAATAAACCTCTGTAGTTCTATGCCAAGGTCGAACAGTCTGATAATGAAAGGGACCAGGTACCGTCTTCATCTAAAGAATCCTCTCGTAATCCCCCTAACTTCCTTTCATAGGAAGTTGAATGGAGGAAGAAATTCATGGCGCCTGACGACATTCTAACATTCGAGTATTCATCCCACACACCAGAACATTGGGAGGAATGACACCCTGTACGTGGTTCGCACAAAAGCATTCAAGACAAAAATAACCTCAAAATATCGGGAAAAAGGTAGCCGGAAGGTCTCGAGATAAAATGGAAGGCCCATGCCCCTAAATCTCGGAAAAGCCTTAACAGTGTATTGCTACCGGATGGCCAAAGACCCAAAAATAAAAAGTGGGTAGGATTCTTAGAAATAAGTCGCCTAAAAAAGAAATGCGCAACTATAAATTTAAATTAGCATAAGGACTCTTTGAAACTATTGCTAAAAATGCACCCAATACAACAAAGGTATTCAGAGTCATTGTTTCATTCGAATAAATGAAGTTTTATTTTTTTTATTATACTTATGTTGCCGAGAATATCTCTAAAAAAATATAGCGACCATCTCTGTAAATACAATTTTCATTAGAAATTAACTATTAAAAACGAATGACCCCAAAGCAACGGCACCGGTAGGTCTCTGAAACCAAACAAAATTTAAGAATTCAACGGAAAGGAAATAGGTACAGTCAAATCTGCAAGAACAGACATGTTCATATGAACATACTTTGTCCATTTAACAAAAGGGGCCTGGAATAAGGAAATACCAAAAAAAACTATGGGCTCTGGTTGTGATTGGGGCCTTGTGAAGTGGATGTAGAAGGGGCATTCAGGTCATCATTAGCTGTTGGAGGGATTGAGGAATCATGGCCAACCTCTTCCCCTTCATCGTCTTTATTATTGTAACCCTCCTCATCCAACTCAGTACTTAACCCTTGAATGTCATGGGAAGGAAGGCCAATGTTACATCCCGTACATTCATGATGGAATGCGTATAAAGTGAATCAATATAAACTGGAGAGTTTAAGAACATTTAGAAAGATAATGATGAGTTAACACATATGTTACAAAAGTATCGTGTGAGTTGGAGGCTAAACTAATCAAAGATGTTATAACCGTACTTTCGGGATAAAATTAGGAGTGCTTAATATGATTAGGAGGTTGTGTTTTAAGATACTTGAATCATATAATATTTGTACGTTATGTTTTTAAGTCAAACAAGTTGTAAAACAAAAGTCTACAAAAGTTGTGTCAAGATACGTTTATAATCTTACTGAAACTTGGGTCTAATATCATTGAGTTTTCTCTAGATATACTTGAAGTTACGATATTACCCACCCACCAAATTGTATCTCTATGAATTTAGTTTCTAACATATTAAATATTTCATCAATGAAACATTGTAATAGAGATATATTTACGTTTTTGCAAGACTTTACAGACTACGTAGGTGACAAGTAGGTACATCACCTGTTTGCTTAAATGCAAGGACCAAATAAACTCCCAAAAAGGGATAGTTGGGGCCTACCAAAGGGCCTTTTTAATTTTGATTTCCTTCATTTATTCCACATATTTTAGAGCCTAAATTCAAATAATAAACCCCTGAAAAATTCTTCCAAAAATTCCATACAAAACCACCCTAAGTGATTTTCTCTTATTTTCAAGTTCTAGTTGGAGGAAAACCTAAGAGTTGAAGCACTAAATAAGGAGCTGAGATAGTCACCAACTAAGGTAAGTATACTGACCTCTTCCATATCTTTTTGTGCTTGAAAGGTAGAGAAATTCGTTCCATAATGGTTAGAACTCAAGGGATGGTGATCGGAAGCCCTGAGTTCGAGTTGTTCAACTTGTAGTGGACTACTTTGGACTGTTCTGTGGGCTGTTTTGTATTGTTGTTGGGTTGTCTTTTTTTCTAATATTATTATGGAGTATGGGAGGATAAGGTTTGTTGAGAACCACCACATAATGGGGGTGGTGGTTTGGTCGTTCGTCGTTATATTTTTGGGTTGTTTGACACTAGTATGGTTGTCGTTTTGTGTATGAAGTAATTGGGGTGTGTTGGGCATATTTTATGATGGATATAAGGTTGAAAAATGATGTATGTATGTTTTTATTGTTGTGGTCTTGTTTTTGTTGATTTTATCTTGAATTGGGGGGAAGTAAAGGTTATACTTGAGATGATGCCCATGTTAATATAAAATAAGCTTGTCGTTCATTGTGCGATAGTTGTACCTTTCATAGCTTAACAATTGTATTATTATCATTGTTGTAGATTAAGGTCGATGAGACAAGTTTAATGTGTTTATTGGACAGATTGTGATAAGGTATGTTAAGGCTAAACTATTCCTTCATGTTGGCATGATCCCGTAACTAAACACGTTCGATTACGAGACATAAAGCGAAGTTCGTATTCCTGAATTTATGTCCATTATCCTAGTCTCATAAGTTATAGTATTCTTCCTTATCGGGACTTTATATTTAGTTAAGTATTGTCATCCTTCAGGAAAGAGAGCAGAGGGCCTTATAAATATAGTATATTAGTATTTTCACAACCATAGAGCTATAACTAGTAGGCAGGTCCCTATTGGGCAACCTCAAATCAGATGGTAAGTTATATACCGATCCTAATCTGGCCAAACGCCTATAAGAAATCCCAAAATAGCCGAGTAGTGATTTAGATACTGAGCCTAGTATGGCCTAGCCCCTATGAGCGAGCCCACTACGACTGAGCAGTTATATATACCGAGCTGTATTGAGCCGGATAACTATTTTACTTACTATATTTGAGAGAGTTGATTCAGTATCAATAAGTAAGCATATCTTCAGATCATCTTTGACTCCAAGTCACTTTCAGTTATTATATTATCAGTTTAGTGTTAGCGTTGCTTGTTCTATTGCCTTACATACTCGGTATATTATTTCGTCCTAACGTACCTTTTGTTCAGGATGCTACATTTAATACCTGTAGATAGCCGGATAGACCTTCCCAGTAGAAAGATCCAGAAATTAGCTTGATTGGTAAGCTTCACTTCCCCCGGAGTTACCAGATCTAAACTTTAGAGTCCATTGTGTATATATAGACTTGATGGGTAGGTCGGGATCCTGTCCTGACCATAATACAATTTTGTTATCTCTAGAGGCTTGTAGACGAGTCTTGTATATTTTGTATGTCTCTATTGTGGCCTTGACAACCATGTGTACATGTTCAGTTTGGTATTGTTTGTTGTAGACGTTCATTCTAGCCTCTTCGTCCTGCATAGTTATGTATATGAGCTTTTGGATTTGTCTATCCCTCATATGATATTGATGTTATATTTGGAGGATCCGGAATATGTCCTTGTCAGCCTTGATTGGTATTGTTAGCTTGCAAGTAGGCCTCGTCGGCTTAGGTTGAGAGCTACTCCTCCAGAGTTCACAGTTACAAAGTTGCACGCTCGGTCCGAGTATGGCACCGGGTGCCGATCATGCCTCCCCAAGCTTGGGGCATGACAGCTAAGTAGTACCCGAAGCTCCATCGCCTCGGCTTCAAGTTGAGAAAGCACAAGAGAAATATTCAAATCTCCAATGTGTGACTCATGGAGGGTGTTAATGCGAGTCTCCATAACAGTACATGCCCAGTTAATCACCATCCTCTTTTGTAAACTCACAAAGACCTCTTGAGCAGCCTCCTAATCTCGGTTGTTGGCTAAGACCCTCTCTTCAATCACTTCCAGTTCAAACAGCAGGCTCCGAACCTCATCATCTCATCGAGAGAAATCTCCCCTCAGCCGCAATTCCATATTCATCTTCGAAGCCAACTCCCTTTTGAGGACGAAATTATTACAGAAGATCTAGACCGCTCAACCTATATGGCAACCTCGCTTGCCAAAAACTCATGCATCCTTTCATCGACACTCCTTTCTACGGCCTCCCTCCACATCTGGAAGGCCTCCTTCTCAGCCATGAGCTCTTATATATCGTTTTGGAGCTTCTCGTTTTCAACCTTCAGCAACTTGTCATACCTAACCATCTCCTTGGCCATGGCCAAGTAAAATCAAGCCATCTTTAGGGCCCCTGAAGAGGTGGCATCAAGCTTCTTTGAAAGGAATGAGAAGAATAACTGCAATAGTGCGAGTACAAAAAGAAAAAATCCATATGATAGTTTACCTTGGTGGCTTCATGGGTTTCAAAGTTACCAACACCGTGGAGTTCATAGAATATATCTGAGCCAATTCATATTGATTCTGAAACTTGGGGAGTTGCACAACCATGGGCTCGAGATACGTGAAAACGTTTACACAACCGGGCAGGGAAAGACTGATGACACTTTGATCGTCAATGGCGGGGCACGATAATATGACCGAAGCTTGAATTAGCATCGCTGAAGCATTCCATAAGGGTGCCCTCTCATCCATGGGCTGCTCTGCATGGTAAGGCCGGCCTTCCGGACATTGAGGGGACTCGTAAATCCTCTCAACCTCAATTTATCCTGGTCGACCGATTATTAATCCCTCTTCTTAGATAAACTCCGCTCTCTCCTCGAGCCTTAAGGCTACTAGATGAGGGACTTCTTCGTCAGTTTTAATAGTGATAATATTGGATGGGGTCAACCTTTCTTCTTTAACCCTAGGATGACCCATCATTCTTTTGGATGATAACGTCCTTCGGGGTACAATTGGTGGGTGGGGGGGGGGGAGAGTGGTGAAGAAGGGCAGCATCATTTTCTCGCGGCACTTCAGTAAGTAGCTCTCAGAGCAGCCTGGTGGCGATGGCCATGGAGGGAAGACCTATTGGGCCAGTAGTAGAAAAGGGATTCTCTTATCAAGTCCCACCCCTTTGAGAATATCATCTATAGTATCAAAAAGATAAAAGTGATAATTTCAACCCAAATTGAAATTTGATAGGAAGAGAAAAGGGTTACCGTGGTACAACTCTCGGATACTGCCGAGCATGACGATGATGGATTTCCAAGTCCTCGAGCAGTTGTTTGAGACCTGTAGGATCTTGGACACCCAACCCACAATGTCAGGCACCCTTTCAAGAGGTACTGTGATTGATGCAAAGTCCACAAAGAAGAGAAACGAAGGCCAGTAATGATTCAAGCCAAAATAAACAAAGTGATTCATGCACTTATGATTATAGTTCCGTTTGTTTGAAAACCAAACTTTGTCATTTGTATAAAGAAACTTGGTCAGCAGGACCAAGTACCTTTAGGACTACTGATGATTAAAGTCATCCATGTATTCAAATATGAGGGCTTCAAACCTTGCTACGTCATGTTAATTACTCCTTGTCGATAGATCATGGGAGAATATAGATTGTAACGACTCGGTTGGTCATTTTGTGTATTTAAGCCCCGTTTCCCCTTTTGAAGTTTTCCCTATGTGTATTTTTGGTTTTATGACTTGCGTGGATGGTTGGTTTTTCTTCTCGGAGAAGTTTTGGAATGATTTGAACCTTTTGGTTCTTGGTTTAAAAATTTTAGTTGGAAATATTGACCTAGGTTTAACTTTTATGAAAATGACCCTGGAACGGTATTTTGATGGCTTCGATGGATTCGTAATGTGATTTTACACTTGGAAGTATGCCCAGAATTGAAATCGGAGGTCCCTACGTTGATTTGACTTATTTTGCCAGAAGTTAGCAATTTGAGGTATATAAATTTTCTTAGGTCTGACTATCGATTGACTTTATGGCTATGGGGTTGGGAATTTGGTTTTGAGACTTGGAATGGGCCCGTTTTACTATTTGGAACTTGTTTACAAAATTTGGTGTCATTCCGAGTTGGTTTGATAGGATTCGGACGCTTGGTTGAAATTTTAGTGATTCTTGAGTTTCCTTTTGAATTTCATGTGTTTTGGCATCCGATTCGTGGTTACAGATGTTATTTTAGTATTTTGATCGCACGGGCGAGTTAGTATGATATTTTTAGGCTTGTATGGATGTAAGGTGTAGATCCCAGATGGATCGGGTGAGTTTCAGATGTGTTTCGGTTTAGATTGAAACTCAGTTTTTGTTGCTGGTATGTTGGTGCTCCAGTTATCACAATTGTGAGCACTAGCATTGCAATCGCGAAGTGGACAGGGGGGGGGCAAGTATCGTATTTGCGATGCCTTACTCATAATTGCGAAGCAAGGCCTGAGCTGTGTAGGTTCGCATTTGCGACCAATGGTCACATTTGCGAGAGGATCAAACTTCACAAACGCAAAGTTAGTGTCTCATTTGCGACATTCCTCTTGGTTGTCAAGATCCGCATTTTCTAGATATTCTTCACATTTTCGATGGTTGCAATTGTGAACCCAGGGTCGCAATTGCGACATCTACACCTGAACATAAAGGCTGGAAAAAATGGGACTTACGCTTATACTCCCTCCGTTTCAATTTATGTGAGCCTATTTCCTTTTTAGTCCGTGCCACAAAAAAAGACACCTTTCCCTATTCAGAAACAATTTACTTTATGCAATAATTTATAGCCACAAAAAATATATGTGCCTCATTTTACACCTCAAGCTCAAAAGTCTTATTTCTTTTCTTAAACACTGTGCCCAGTCAAATGGGGTCACATAAATTAAAACGGGGGGAGTATTGCATAATTATATAAGATTTAACATCAAATTCATAAGAATCTAAGGCAAATTTTGTCTATGTTTTGAAAAATAAGAATTTGGGATTTGAGAGTCGAATTGGAATTGAATTTGAAAACAAAATGCATATATGGACTCGTAGGGTTATGAGTAGTCGAGATCTACCCTTAGAATCGAGTTTTGACCGGACGGGCCCGCGATTGACTTTCGGAGAATTGTATAAAGATCATAGCTTTATGAATCGTAATTGGTTTGTCTTGTATTGTTTGGTGATATTAAGTCAATTTTTGTTCGATTTAAGCCATGCGGAGGTAAAATTTAAGGGAAATGTTATTTTTAAGTGTTGAATTGACATAGTTGAGATAAGTATTTTGCCTAACTTTGGTGGGGGGGGGGGGTAGGGGGGTAGGGGAGGGAACTACCCCTTAGAATTGGGTTGATTATACTACTTCATTTATGTGAAAGGCGTGTACATGAGGTGACGAGTGTGTACATAAGCTTATATGTGGTATTTGACCGGTTTAGACTCTTCTGTTACTTATAAGCATTTAATTGAAGTTGTTATTAATTAGTTTATCTTGTGTTGTCAAGTTTATTCTTATATGTTTTAACTTAAGTTGTTATTACATGTTCTAGTTTCCATTGTCGAGTTTTCTTTTATATGCATTTATTAGTAGTTTTTTTTCATGCTATCTCTTTCATTGTTATGTTATGCATTAGAATTTGAAGAAGCCATTTTATGGAAGTACCTTTATTATTGAGTTATTGAAGTTGTAGGTGTTGAGAACTATTAACACGTTTGTGGTTCAAATTGTTGGTTATTTGAATACCTTCCCATGTTGAGTTATTTCACATTCATTTTGTTGTTCTTATGATTCTTGTACATATTGTAGTTGAGCCATGGGCTATGTGTTGTTAATTTTGGCAATGTTGTGGCATATGGGCACGTGTGGTGCGAGTTGATGATTATGTTGTGATATTGATGCGCATGCGGCGGTATATAGGTAGGGATTGATGCGTATGCGGCGATATAATGTGGGATTTATACACGTGTTGCTAGTAAGGGAATTACTTGAAGCCTCGCGGTGAGATAAGGGGGCTAAAGCGCATGAAGTTGTTTTGGAAAACAAATTTCAAAAATATATATACAAGACTCATCTGGCGACATAAGGAAGATTGTGATTGTGACTTGTAAAATGTGAATATGAGGTGTGGTACCTCGGTGTGATTCTTGTTTTATATTATAAATTGAAAATACTTGTTAATTTGAATGGTAATTATATTATTTTCCTTAAATTCATTTCCCTTGTATTTAATTATTTGTTGTTTTAATCGCATGTCACTCTTTGTTGTCATTAGTTGCTTTTATTTCTATTGTTAGCCTTGTACTAATAAATTGTTTTATTGTCATTTAATCACCTTTACTTCCCAATTTTTATATTATATAAATATTCTGCATAGCCATTCTATGTCTAGTAGGTGTCTTGACCTGACCTCATCACTACTCTACGGAGGTTAGGCTTTATACTTACTGAGTACCGTTATGGTGTACTCATGCTATGCTTCTGAATATTTTTCTTTTGCAAGTCCAGGTACTTCTGCTCGTGCTGGAAGTTAGTGATTTTGAGTCAGACTTTTCAAAGACTTCAAGGTATACCTGCATAACGTTCGCAGGCCTTGAAGTCATGTTCTAGAGATCTTATGCTACTATTTCTTTTGTTTTCGAACAATATTGAATTAGAGATTCTTATCATATTTCAGTTGAGCTTATGACTCATTTGCACCAGTTTTGGGGATTATATAACTGCTGATCTGTTTTGTTTATCAGTTTAAATTTAATACCATAGTCGTTATTTCTGTTAAATTCTAAATGTGTGTTAGGCTTACCTACTCTAGGTTCCATTACGACTACTTAAGGTGAGATTTTGGAATTGTCACATAGATGAAGTTGGTGTTGATAACTTAAAACTACATATGCCTTTTGGGCCAGGTGGCTGAGACATATAATGAGCCTCCAAATTTGAGGGCCAATTTGTGCCAAGCACAATTTGTACCGAATGCACATTTCGTCTACCATGTCGTCAATGGGAAGGGGAAATCCCATGAAAAAAGGGTATGTGGTTATTAATCAGTATCCGAGATGATGATTGTTCAACCTGATCTCGCCACGGGGGAGATCGAGGACAAGGTCTGTCCGGTCCCCCCACCCGTAATCTTTTCGAACACGAGGATGATTTCATTGGTGATAAGAGTGGGGTAGTGAAAAATTGGAGCATTTCAATCCCTTGTTGAATTTTCCTTAATGTTAAAAGTCATTGTCTTTTTTAGCTCCCTAGGTACGATGTCAGAAATCAGTTTCTCTGGCTGAGAGGCTAAATCTACCTTTTTGGTGGTCCACCTTTTATTTGGCGGAGGAGGGGCGGTGCACACCATCGTGTTTTCATGACGACATGGTGCGAAGCTTCCTCTTGTGCATCAGAAGGAGAAATAGAAGGTGAATGGTCTAGGGAGAACTGATTGTGGGAATCCATTGGGTGAAAATGAGACTTGATTTTATGGGAAATGTATTTGAGTTGTAAAGAGAAAGACAATCGAGATTTAGAAGAAATTTTGGAATTGAAGGTTAGAAGGAATGAGAGGATCGGCAATGAGCCCTCCTCTCATTTTATACATCCCAAGATAGAGATCATTATTGGGTACGACCATATGTTAGTTGAGTTAAATAAGCATGACATCAAACGTCAAAGTACTTGAAAGGATGCCTGACAGAATGGCGCACCTTTTCAAGTTATCCTTCCTTAGACACGACATATCTGACCCGAAAACTGCAAACACCAAACACATATTCCAATAGCTATGCAGAGTTAGTGTTGTACGAGAAACACGTGCCACTCCACACGTATTCTTTCTTGAGGACTACAACAAAATTCTCCGAGGCTCGAGGAGACACGGTTAATGTAGTTCGGAATCGTAATTTGTCACAAAAAGATTAAAGGAAAAAGTAGTTTTCATTAAAGAGAAGTTTATTACGAGACTGAGGTATAGCATCAGACGAAGAAAAAAAAAGAGAAAGAGAACACAACCTGATCAACTAGATAGCACCTTAAAACTCATGCATGCTAGAACCACGTCCTCAATGGTCCCCACCTGGGTACTATGCGGTTACAGGATTCGTCCCAAGGGGTCGAAGGGCCAAGGTGTGAATTCGAAGTTCCTTTACGCCTTCTTCTGAAGGGACAGCGAATCCCTCATCCCCCAGGAATCCCCCTTCAGAAGATGCCACATTAAGATTAAATTTAGCTTCATCCATGACTTGCCTTAACTTCTTTATCTCATCTTCCAGATCAGGAATCTCGGTGTGAACATCCTCTAGCGTGGATAAGTTGGACTTAAGGAAAAAGACATTTTGCGCCAAACCCGATTGCAATTTCAAATGGTCAAGTTCTCGGGACACGTCTTCCCTCTCTCCCTATAGCCTCGCCACTTTGATCTGTTCGACATCGGTGGAGTCCTTCCATGAACCAAGGCTTTCCTCGAGGTACGGCACATGCAGCTTGGCCTGAACCAGGTCATATGACAGAGTGTCATTCTTTTTTTCAATTGGTTTATCCGCACTTCCTTCTCAGCCAATGATTCTCCCAACTTCCCAACCTCCTTCCTCAGCTCCTCTAGCTCGTCCTTGTTCACGGAGGGCAACAACTCATAAGCTTCTTATCCAAAAACACCACTTCACAACGAGTTTCCCATTCTTTGGCATGCTGTCTCAATCCATCTATGGATCATTCATAGAAAAGAAACCTTTCTTTGATTCGGGTCGAAATCGAATTTGCCTATGCAAAAACAACTTAACCTTATAAGAAAAGAAAATTTAAAGAACAAGGAAATGGAAATTAGAAACATTTCCTGGAGGGTATAGTGAATTATATCATCAGCGAGCACAGTTCCACTGGGCAGACAACTACTCCCTCTCCAAGGGGCCTACCAATCCTTCCAACAATACCTTCCCCTCTTCCGAACGGTTCCGGAGGTTGACCCCTACGAGCACATTAATTAGAACTAGGAGAATACTGATGCTCGTCAAAAAGCTAGTAAGCGAGGGGCGTGGAACAGAAGGATTCAATAGATAAAGATGGGAAGTTCTCTTCCATAACTACCCTTTTTCCTCAATCCAAGGGAGAGGGTACGACTTTCGGTGACTCTAAAGTAAGGGGACTCCAAACTTTGGCCCCTCGAGACCTATTCCGTTAATTCAGAGCCAAGGCACTCCGAACCATCATCCTCCAACTCAATATGGTGTTGTCTTGAGGGATCTGATAATCGGCATAAAGTATGTATATTTTGATATATTTTGCCTCGCATTTTGCTCTTGTTTCGATGATTTGAGATCTTTAATATGATGATTTGTGCTAAATTATGGTATTTCTATGTGTAGGAATTATTCAGATGCAATTTGGGACGAAAGGGCACGAATTGGAGCGAAATCGGAGCAAAAAGGCAAAAAGTCAATTTTGAGGGCCACAGCCAGTGTGGGGCGTTGGCTGTGGTGCAGTTTCCAGACCTCACAAATTTTGAGTGCCAGAGCCAGTGCCCCACGCTGCTCTGGACGCTCGGTTCGCTAGAGTATCCTATTCTGACTTGGACTCGGTTATTTTCACCCCAAGACGCCTCCTATTGATATAAAAGCCATCCTAAAACGTATTTTGACGGAGGAGGACGTTTTTGAGAGGAAAACACAAGCATAGAGCTGCTGTGGAGGCCGAAATTCATCAAGTTTCATCTTTTCTTCCATCAAATTTAGTAATTTTTATGTTGCTTTGTATGATTTGTTGTTTTGCTACCATGTCTATGTGGAGCTAAACTTCACGTTCTAGGGCTATGGTTCTTTCATGACTATTGTTATTCGGATATTGATTTTGATTTCTTAGTTTATCATATTGGTTTATTTATTTAATCCTGCACTTAATTATTTAATTGCTTGATCACCAATTAAATACTATCTACGAATGTTGAATTGAAATCGAAAGTGGGAATTCTAGATTGCATATAGGAATGAGTAGAGAAAGTTCTTGAACCTGGGCATCGGGGCGGTTAGGATAGACATATAGCTAATTGCCTTGCTTGGTTGATTTACAGGAATTATAAATGCGTTCTTATTAGTTCTAATTCCATAGACATATAGGAGTTAGGTTAGCTTGGATATGCGAGTAAGAACTCGACAGATTTTTATGAGCAATATTAACCCTGTTAACTAATAAACTAGATAAATTAATTAGTCAATTCAATTGAAGAATACAATAGGAATGTTAGATATCCCATAACCCAAGATCGTTTTCATTACATTGATATCATAAAAATATGCTCTTCCTCTGTTCAAAGTTCATTATTTATATTTCTTTATTTTAATTAGTTTAGTATCAAATACTTTGTTTAGATAATTAAGATAGTCTAATTTAGTTAATAGTTAATCACAAGTCCTCGTGGGTTCGACATCCGACTTTTAGTCACTTTATTACTTGATGATCACGTGCACTTGCGTGAGTGTTTTTGGTCGCAACAAGTTATTGGCGCCGCTGCCGGGGACTTAGAATTAGCTATTTTTATAGATTAGACTCTTATTTTTATCTTTACAGATTTTGGTTTTTTCTGTTTATTTTTTTGTAAATATTTTTATTTTTATAAAAATTTGATTTTTCTCTTAGTGTTTTCCTAGTTCACTCAACATGACATCTGGGGATGAAATATCCGGAGGTAAGGTTATTGATGAAGACGCTTGGTTGACGGAAGATTTTTATGGCCTGCATTTTTGGGCTAGTCATAGCCTGACCTCTTGGTGATTTGAATTAGAATTTGGGAGTAAGGGTTGGTATTGGGATGGATATTCTCGATTAGGCGAATATGCAGAACGACGTTGTCTTCTAACAACATTGGTGAATGATTGGTCTAAGGAGAAAGATGAACTTGCACATATAATTGATAATTTTGGCTTGGCTGTACATAACCTAGATACAGATTTGAGTGCAAAGGTTGATGCGTGTAATGCCCAACAATTTAATGATGAGTTATGTGAAGCCGAGAAAAATCTTCTAGACGAAATGAGGAGCTAAAACGAGAATACCAATCATTAGACCATATTTTTCTTGAGGATGCCAATGTTGAGAAGAGTGATCTAGAGTCATATGAGGGAGTAGATAACATTACCTTGGGAGACTTGAGTGTGTGTAAATATGGGGATGCAAATAATAGTAAAATTCATGAGTTAAGGCGCATTAGACCTCATTACAATCATTTTTCCACATTGTGTTTATATATTAAGATAGTAATAGAGCCATCTGAGCCAATGAGAGGGTCAAAGAGTGAGGACGAGAGTGCCTATATTCTTGAATTTATTGTGCCAAAAAGCAAAAATTACATTCGTCATCTAAAGGCCAAGAAGTGTAGAGTGAAAATATTATTACTTGGCCTTGTTATCATAATAGCCCCACCATTGGAGCATAGCCGCAGACTGGATGCCATGTTAGGGGTACAATTCATAAGCTCGAGGTGGAGGAAAAAGTGGTTCACGTCGTTCCGCGATGTTAAATTAGGCGCTTGTTGGAGGCAACCCAGCTTTACTGCTTTCTTTTATTTTTGATTTTTTTTCTTATTGTATTATTTTTGTAATGTTGTTTTATTTTGTAGGATTTTGAGCATAGGGAGCAAAGCCATAGTAAGTGTGCAAAAGTGAGCCATGTGGTTAGAAATAAGTGTTGGGTGCCCGCACAAAGGATCATACCTGGGAGAAGTCTGAGTATCCCGTGAGCTGCTAATGCTTCGGCCTTTGGCCTACCAGGGAGTATCTTTTACCCTCTTGTTATTTACAGTGTGCATTGAGGACATTGCACAATTTTAAGTGTGGGGTGAGGAGATTGTTTGGATATTTCTTATGCTATCCTAGGTTAGTTGTAGTATTCTTTCTTAGTGTAGTAGATTTTATGTAAAGAAAATAAATATTTACCCGACGATGGATCTGTTGGACAATTTTCTTGAGGGATTAAAGTCCGACTAAAAATATCAAAAAGATTTTCTTTTTATTTTTTTGTTTTTAGGTAGTTAGGTAGTATCCCTGGGTATTCTAGTTTAGTTTTATTATTATTATTATTATTATTTCTTTCTTAGGAGTAGGAAAAGGAAAAGTGAGGTGCTTTGAGATACCTATTGACATGGTTGGTGTTGGCAATTTAAGTTATGGCATGCGCTCTGTCTTTCTGCATATATGATTTAAATTGTAATGCCCATGTAAAGTAAGCAGACTACTCTTCGATGCCTTCTTCTCGGTTGATTGACTTGTATGCTACCTAGTGTATTATTGCTTTAAAATTCTCAACTTGCTAGCTTGCTTGACTTGAGAGTTGCACAGAACCGTCTTGAGTGAGTCAAGTTCCATGTGTGTGTAAGGATTGTTGATATTTTGTGTTTTTCTGTGTAGTCTAGAACTTTCCCCGTGTGTTAATCAATGCGAAATCATTAAGTTAAGCTAGTCGAGGAGATGATGTAGGCGTTTCTTGCTTGACCATGAAGGTGCTTGTCACTTATAAATAAAATTTTCCCATTGCTAGCCCTTTGAGCCTATAGACCTTTCCTTGGCACCCACATTATAAGCCATACTCCTGCTTTGTTCTTGATTTGAGAATGTTTAACCTTTACCTCCTAAGGCACTTAGTCGCTAAAAGAAGTAAGGGGATAGATTTGGGAGTTACTTTCGAGTGGAACCATGGAAGGACCCTTAAGGTGCACTAAGATTCTGAATAAAAGTCACTAGCTTAAGAACATCAATGCGTGGAGTGTGCGTAGAAAAAAAAAGTGCAATCAAAAGCAAATAAAAGTTCAAATAATGTGAAAAGATACACACCTCTTAATATTTTTTTTCATTCATGCTAGTGAATCCATGGAGGTGCTTAATTGAAAAAAAAAGGACTATGTTATATATGGTGTATGACAAGTGAATGGGTTGAGAAGAAATTGAGCTCGATTTTTGAGTGTAGTGTATTAAAGTGCTTAGGAGGGTTAGTCACTATTCCTAAATATATCCTACCCGTCCCTTAGCCTACATTACAACCTTAAAGTCCTAATTGATCCTACATTTGGCTAGCTTAGATTAGTAGAGATATATACTACGGGCAAGCTTATGGTATTACCATAGTATTCACATGAATTCTTTGTGAGAGTGAGTAAATTTTCTTCAATTGTGTGATGTCCTTGAATTATGTTCAATGACATATTTAAATGTGGACTTTGATAATCACTCTTTGGTTTGTGGTGAGGGCACTTGGTCTCATGATGGATTGGTGATGTTGTACACTTTCTTTTGTTGGGTGAGTGTGTAAGTTGAGGATACTTAGTGTAGCAAGTCATCTCTTGAGGTAAGGTGGCTGTGGATAGGTTGCTTGAGTTGGTTGAATAGTATTGCATATACTTGGGCTAATTTGAAAAGGGGAAGAATGTGAAATTTGCGTGTTCATACTTAATTGCCGATATAAATCATAGTTCAAAGGTAGGGTGTTTGATTGAATTAATTGTGAAGTGCTATTTCATAGTGATAAGTATATTTTGGGGGATTGATTTAGTTCCATTGCTCGAGGACGAGCAGGAGTCTAAGTGTGGGGTGTTGATAATCGGCATAAAGTATGTATATTTTGATATATATCGCTTCGCATTTTGCTCTTGTTTCGATGATTTGAGATCTTTAATATGATGATTTGTGCTAAATTATGGTGTTTCTACGTGTAGGAATCACTCGAATGCAATTTGGGATGAAAGGGCGCGAATTGGAGCGTAATCGGAGCAAAAAGGCAAAAAGGCAATTTTGAGGGCGGCAGCTAGCGTGGGGCACTGGCTGTGGCACAGTTTCTAGAAATCACATATTTTGAGCGCCAGGGCCAGCGCCCTACGCTGCCCTGGACGCTCGGGTCGCTAGAGTATCCTGTTCTGACTTGGACTCGGTTATTTTCACCCCAAGACGCCTCCAATTGATATAAAAGCCATCCTAAAACCTATTTTGACGGAGGAGGACGTTTTTGAGAGGAAAACACAAGCATAGAGCCGCTGTGGAGGCCGGAATTCATGAAGTTCCATATTTTCTTCCATCAAACTTAGTAATTTTTATGCTACTTTGTATGATTTGTTGTTTAGCTACCATGTCTATGTGGAGCTAAACTTCACGTTCTAGGGTTATGGTTCTTTCATGACTATTGTTATTCGGATATTGATTTTGATTTCTTAGTTTATCATATTGGTTTATTTATTTAATCCTGCACTTAATTATTTGATTGCTTGATCACCAATTAAATACTATCTACGAATCTTGAATTGAACTCGAAAGTGGGAATTCTAGATTGCATATAGGATTGAGTAGAACAAGTTCTTGAACCTGGGTATCGGGGAAGAGATTCGCGGTTAGGATAGACATATACCTAATTGTCTTGCTTGGTTGATTTACAGGAATTATAAATGCGTTCTTGTTAGTTCTAATTCCATAGACATATAGGAGTTAGGTTAGCTTGAATAGGCGAGTAAGAACTCGATAGATTCAGATGAGCAATATTAACCCTGTTAACCAATAAACGAGATAAATTAGTTAGTCAATTCAATTTAAGAATACAATAGAAATGTTAGATAGCCCATAACCCTAGATCATTTTCATTATATTGTTATCATAAAAATCTGCTCTTCCTCTGTTCAAAGTTCATTATTTATGTTTCTTTATTTTAATTAGTTTAGTATCAAATAATTCTAGGTTTAATTCTTGTTTAGATAATTAAGATAGTCTAATTTAGTTAATAGTTAATTACAAGTCCTCGTGGGTTCGACATCCCAGTTTTAGTCACTTTATTACTTGACGATCACGTGCACTTGCGTGAGTATTTTTGGTCGCAATAGGCTCTCGTAGATAGCTCTAGGAAAACTACGGATACCGTCAGGTCCTATTATGAAATTCGACCTTGCTCTTTTTTGAGGAAGACCTTCCGGCATGGAAACCGAAGGGTTCGCTCTTTTTTTCAAGGCAGAAAGTTGTCTGACCCTTTCGCGAGTAGAATCAAAGGAGGTGGGAAGCCTTATCAACACTTGCAGACCGACCTTCATTAAAGGGATGCCTAGAAAGGGATATATATATATATAT